>NW_027003433.1:17500-166097 GCF_036934945.1 Oncorhynchus masou masou
TCCTTCCTGTCCTCGAGGCCTCCCGTACCCTGTTGGCTGTTTTTAGGATTGTATCGTTCCTTCCTGTCCTCAAGGCCTCCCGTACCCTGTTGGCTGTTTTTAGGATTGTATCGTTCCTTCCTGTCCTCAAGGCATCCCGTACCCTGTTGGCTGTTTTTAGGATTGTATCGTTCCTTCCTGTCCTCAAGGCTGTTTTTAGGATTGTATCGTTCCTTCCTGTCCTCGAGGCATCCCGTACCCTGTTGGCTGTTTTTAGGATTGTATCGTTCCTTCCTGTCCTCAATGCATCCCGTATCCTGTTGGCTGTTTTTAGGATTGTATCGTTCCTTCCTGTCCTCAAGGTATCCCGTACCCTGTTGGCTGTTTTTAGGATTGTATCGTTCCTTCCTGTCCTCGAGGCATCCCGTACCCTGTTGGCTGTTTTTAGGATTGTATCGTTCCTTCCTGTCCTCGAGGCTGTTTTTAGGATTGTATCGTTCCTTCCTGTCCTCGAGGCTGTTTTTAGGATTGTATCGTTCCTTCCTGTCCTCGAGGCTGTTTTTAGGATTGTATCGTTCCTTCCTGTCCTCGAGGCATCCCGTACCCTGTTGGCTGTTTTTAGGATTGTATCGTTCCTTCCTGTCCTCGAGGCTGTTTTTAGGATTGTATCGTTCCTTCCTGTCCTCGAGGCATCCCTACCCTGTTGGCTGTTTTTAGGATTGTATCGTTCCTTCCTGTCCTCGAGGCTGTTTTTAGGATTGTATCGTTCCTTCCTGTCCTCAAGGCATCCCGTACCCTGTTGGCTGTTTTTAGGATTGTATCATTCCTTCCTGTCCTCAAGGCATCCCGTACCCTGTTGGCTGTTTTTAGGATTGTATCGTTCCTTCCTGTCCTAGAGGCATCCCGTACCCTGTTGGCTGTTTTTAGGATTGTATCGTTCCTTCCTGTCCTAGAGGCATCCCGTACCCTGTTGGCTGTTTTTAGGATTGTATCGTTCCTTCCTGTCCTAGAGGCATCCCGTACCCTGTTGGCTGTTTTTAGGATTGTATCGTTCCTTCCTGTCCTCGAGGCCTCCCGTACCCTGTTGGCTGTTTTTAGGATTGTATCGTTCCTTCCTGTCCTCGAGGCTGTTTTTAGGATTGTATTGTTCCTTCCTTCCTGTCCTCGAGGCCTCCCGTACCCTGTTGGCTGATTTTAGGATTGTATCGTTCCTTCCTTCCTGTCCTCGAGGCCTCCCGTACCCTGTTGGCTGTTTTTAGGATTGTATCGTTCCTTCCTGTCCTCGAGGCTGTTTTTAGGATTGTATTGTTCCTTCCTTCCTGTCCTCGAGGCCTCCCGTACCCTGTTGGCTGATTTTAGGATTGTATCGTTCCTTCCTTCCTGTCCTCGAGGCCTCCCGTACCCTGTTGGCTGTTTTTAGGATTGTATCGTTCCTTCCTGTCCTCAATGCATCCCGTATCCTGTTGGCTGTTTTTAGGATTGTATCGTTCCTTCCTGTCCTCAAGGCCTCCCTTACCCTGTTGGCTGTTTTTAGGATTGTATCATTCCTTCCTGTCCTCGAGGCTGTTTTTAGGATTGTATCGTTCCTTCCTGTCCTCGAGGCTGTTTTTAGGATTGTATCGTTCCTTCCTGTCCTCAAGGCATTCCGTACCCTGTTGGCTGTTTTTAGGATTGTATCGTTCCTTCCTGTCCTCGAGGCATCCCTTACCCTGTTGGCTGTTTTTAGGATTGTATCGTTCCTTCCTGTCCTCGAGGCATCCCGTACCCTGTTGGCTGTTTTTAGGATTGTATCGTTCCTTCCTGTCCTCGAGGCATCCCTTACCCTGTTGGCTGTTTTTAGGATTGTATCGTTCCTTCCTGTCCTCGAGGCCTCCCGTACCCTGTTGGCTGTTTTTAGGATTGTATCGTTCCTTCCTGTCCTCGAGGCCTCCAGTACCCTGTTGGCTGTTTTTAGGATTGTATCGTTCCTTCCTGTCCTAGAGGCCTCGTTCCTTCCTGTCCTAGAGGCCTCCCGTACCCTGTTGGATGTTTTTAGGATTGTATCGTTCCTTCCTGTCCTCGAGGCCTCCAGTACCCTGTTGGCTGTTTTTTTAGGATGTTCCTTCCTGTCCTAGAGGCTGTTTTTAGGATTGTCGTTCCTTCCTTCCTGTCCTCAAGGCATCCCGTACCCTGTTGGCTGTTTTTAGAATTGTATCGTTCCTTCCTGTCCTCGAGGCATCCCGTACCCTGTTGGCTGTTTTTAGGATTGTATCGTTCCTTCCTTCCTGTCCTCGAGGCCTCCCGTACCCTGTTGGCTGTTTTTAGGATTGTATCGTTCCTTCCTGTCCTCGAGGCTTCCCGTACCCTGTTGGCTGTTTTTAGGATTGTATCGTTCCTTCCTGTCCTCGAGGCTGTTTTTAGGATTGTATCGTTCCTTCCTGTCCTCGAGGCTGTTTTTAGGATTGTATCGTTCCTTCCTGTCCTCGAGGCTGTTTTTAGGATTGTATCGTTCCTCCCTGTCCTCGAGGCATCCCGTACCCTGTTGGCTGTTTTTAGGATTGTATCGTTCCTTCCTGTCCTCAAGGTATCCAGTAACTCTTCAGAGACAAAATGGAGTCAATCTCCTCTATTTAGAGCGGGATTAGACTCCGTGTTTCCTCTGTTTCCTGGTATATCTCTGCTTTGCTCCGCTAACTGCCATACTCACATTGAGGATGGTCTGAAGGTCCACGCGGTCCAGACTACAACCTCTGCAGGATTCAGAGCCAAAATGTCTCCTCTGGTTCCTGTGGCAGGTATACTTTATCTATCTATGCCTGTTGAAGCTACTGCCATACTCACGTTGAGGATGGTCTGAAGGTCCACGCTGTCCTTGATGCGCCCCTCCGTCCGAGCCCTGGACGCCATGTTAGAAAACCACACCACAGGGATCCAGTACTTCAGGTGGGGAGACTTGACAGCATCAAAGATCTTCCTCTCTTCTGGAGTCATGAAGCCTGCAGGGAGGAGGAGAAGGAGGGGGTGAAGCGGAGGAGGGAGGAGAAGGGAGGAGGGGGTGAAGAGGAGGGGGGGAGGGGGGGTGAAGAGGAGAAGGAGGAGGAGGAGGGGTGTGAAGAGGAGAAGGGGAGGAGGAGAAGGAGGTGAGGAGGAGGAGGAGGAGAAGGAGGGGGTGAAGAGGAGGAGGGGAGGAGGAGAAGGAGGAGGAGGGGGAGGAGGGGGTGAAGAAGGGGGAGGAGGGGTGGAGGAGGAGGGGGGAAGGGTGAAGGGGGAGGAGGGGGAGGAGGGAGGGGGTGAAGAGGAGGGGAGGAGAAGGAGGAGGGGGTGAAGCGGAGGGAGGAGGAGGAGTGAAGAGGAGGGGGAGGAGGGGGGGTGAAGAGGGGGAGAAGGAGGAGGAGGAGGGGTGTGAAGAGGAGAAGGGGAGGAGGAGAAGGAGGTGAGGGGAGGAGGAGGAGGAGAAGGGGGGTGAAGAGGAGGAGGGGGGTGAAGGAGGAGGAGGGGGAGGAGGGGGGTGGAGGAGGGGGAGGAGGGGGGTGAAGAGGAGGAGGGGGGAGGGGAGGGGAGGAGGAGGAGGGGGAGGGGGATGGGGAGGAGGGGGGATGAAGGAGGAAGGGGGAGGAGGGGGTGAGGAGGGGGAGGAGGGGGGAGGAGGAGGGGGTGAAGAGGAGAAGGGGGGGAGGAGGAGAAGGAGGAGTGGAGGAGGAGGGGAGGAGGAGAAGGAGAGGAAGGAGGAGGAGTGAAGGAGGAGGGGGGAGGAAGGGGGATGAAGAGGACGGGGGGAAAGAGGAGGGGGGGAGGAGGAGGAGGGGGAGGAGGGGGTGAAGAGGAGGAGGGGAGGAGGAGAAGGAGGATGAGGGGGAGGAGGGGGATGAAGAGGAGGGGGAGAAGGTGGGTGAAGGTGAGGGGGAGGAGGGGGTGAAGAGGACAAGGGGAGGAGGAGAAGGAGGAGGAAGAGGAGAAGGAAGAGGAAGAGGGGGAGGAAGAGGAGGAGGAAGAGGAGGAGGAAGAGAAGGGGGTGGGGAGAAGGAGGAGGAAGGGGGAGGAAGGAAGGAAGAGGAGGAGGGAGAGAAGGGGGAGAAGTGGGAAGAAGGTGGAGGAGTGGAAGGAGGAGGAAGGGGGAGGAGGAGGAAGAGGAGAAGGAGGAGGGGGTAGGGGGAGGTGGAGGAGTGGAAGGAGGAGTAGGGGGAGGAGGAGGAGGAGGAGGAGGAGGAGGGAGAAGGAGGAGGAGGGGGTAGGGGGAGGTGGAGGAGTGGAAGGAGGAGTAGGGGGAGGAGGAGGAAGAGGAGAAGGAGGAGGGGGTAGGGGGAGGTGGAGGAGTGGAAGGAGGAGGAGGGGGGGAGGAGGAGGAAGAGGAGAAGGAGGAGGAGGGGTTCGGGGGGAGGATGAGGCGTGGATACAGCAGTACTAGGGGAATACTAGTGGTTAGAGGAAGCAAGGCGTTTAGTAGGTCTAATTCAATCACTGAATCCTAATGACTTGGCTGATCCTGGGTAGTCCAAAGAAACTGAAGAAGGAAATGAAAAGATGGTTCTAGAAGATCCAGTTACAGATCCTTGTTTAACTCTCACATGTCATGCATCCTGTTTACCAATAAAACAATTATGGAAGTGTCTCCTGAGTGGCTCAGTGATCTAAGGCTGTGCCAATAGAGATCCTGGTTCGAGACCAGGCTCAGTGGTCTAAGGCTGTGCCACTAGAGATCCTGGTTCGAGACCAGGCCCAGTGGTCTAAGGCTGTGCCACTAGAGATCCTGTTGAGACCAGGCTCAGTGGTCTAAGACTGTGCCACTAGAGATCCTGTTGAGACCAGGCTCAGTGGTCTAAGACTGTGCCACTAGAGATCCTGGTTCGAGACCAGGCTCAGTGGTCTAAGGCTGTGCCACTAGAGATCCTGGTTCGAGACCAGGCTCAGTGGTCTAAGGCTGTGCCACTAGAGATCCTGGTTCGAGACCAGGCCCAGTGGTCTAAGGCTGTGCCACTAGAGATCCTGGTTTGAGACCAGGCCCAGTGGATGCCCTAGAGATCCTGGTTCGAGACCAGGCTCAGTGGTCTAAGGCTGTGCCACTAGAGATCCTGGTTCGAGACCAGGCCCAGTGGTCTAAGGCTGTGCCACTAGAGATCCTGGTTCGAGACCAGGCTCAGTGGTCTAAGGCTGTGCCACTAGAGATCCTGGTTCGAGACCAGGCTCAGTGGTCTAAGGCTGTGCCACTAGAGATCCTGGTTCGAGACCAGGCTCAGTGGTCTAAGGCTGTGCCACTAGAGATCCTGGTTCGAGACCAGGCTCAGTGGTCTAAGGCTGTGCCACTAGAGATCCTGGTTCGAGACCAGGCCCAGTGGTCTAAGGCTGTGCCACTAGAGATCCTGGTTCGAGACCAGGCCCAGTGGTCTAAGGCTGTGCCACTAGAGATCCTGGTTCGAGACCAGGCCCAGTGGTCTAAGGCTGTGCCACTAGAGATCCTGGTTCGAGACCAGGCCCAGTGGTCTAAGGCTGTGCCACTAGAGATCCTGGTTCGAGACCAGGCCCAGTCGAGACCAGGCTCAGTGGTCTAAGGCTGTGCCACTAGAGATCCTGGTTCGAGACCAGGCTCAGTGGTCTAAGGCTGTGCCACTAGAGATCCTGGTTCGAGACCAGGCTCAGTGGTCTAAGGCTGTGCCACTAGAGATCCTGGTTCGAGACCAGGCCCAGTGGTCTAAGGCTGTGCCACTAGAGATCCTGGTTCGAGACCAGGCTCAGTGGTCTAAGGCTGTGCCACTAGAGATCCTGGTTCGAGACCAGGCTCAGTGGTCTAAGGCTGTGCCACTAGAGATCCTGGTTCGAGACCGTGACCGGCTGGTGCACAATTGGCCCAGCGTCGTCCGGGTTAGTGGAGGGTTTGGCCCGCAGGGATGTTCTTGTCCCATCGTGCTCTAGCAACTCCTATGGTGGTCCAGGCACAGTGCACACTGACATGGTCAGCGTTTCCTCCGACACATTGCTGCGGCAGGCTTCCGGGTTAATTGAGAATTGTGTTGGGTTGTGTTTCGGAGGACACACGGCTCTCGACCTTCGCCTCTCCCAAGTCCGTACGGGAGTTGCAGCGATGAGATGAGACAAGACTGTAACTACCAATTAGAAATTGACCTACGGAAGGTTGAGAGAACACTTGATCTGAACCTGACCTACTGAAGGTTGAGAGAACACTTGATCTGAACCAAACCTGTAAACCAAACCTGGTCGACCTTTGACCCCACCTATGTGTATTCTATTGGGGTCAGGTAAGACCAAGCGCATGTCATTGAGGTACCTGCTTCCACTACTTGGTCCGTGACGTTATGTACAGAATCTATCTGTCAAAATTAGTTTTCTCCTGACCCTCCTGACCTCCTGACCCCATCTATTTGCATTCCGTTATCCCCTTGGGGTCGTACCTGCCTCCACCACATGATCCATGGTGGGGAATCTCTTACAGACGGCGGTGCTGACGGAGCGGAAGATGAGCAGTGAGGTGAGGTTGACATAGCGCATCAGCGTGCGTCTGAGGAGGCGGCCCTGCTCTACTGAACACAGCTGGAGACAAGGAACATGAGGCGGTCTGAACCAAGGCAGATTCACAAACTGGTTCCACCAACGGTTGACCACCAGGGTGACGTAGAAACCTGCAGGGAGGAGGAGATATCAGCATCATCTACACCAGGGTGACGTAGAAACCTGCAGGGAGGAGGAGATATCAGCATCATCAACACCAGGGTGACGTAGAAACCTGCAGGGAGGAGGAGATATCAGCATCATCTACACCAGGGTGACGTAGAAACCTGCAGGGAGGAGGAGATATCAGCATCATCTACACCAGGGTGACGTAGAAACCTGCAGGGAGGAGGAGATATCAGCATCATCTACACCAGGGTGACGTAGAAACCTGCAGGGAGGAGGAGATATCAGCATCATCTACACCAGGGTGACGTAGAAACCTGCAGGGAGGAGGAGATATCAGCATCATCTACACCAGGGTGACATAGAAACCTGCAGGGAGGAGGAGATATCAGCATCATCTACACCAGGGTGACGTAGAAACCTGCAGGGAGGAGGAGATATCAGCATCATCTACACCAGGGTGACGTAGAAACCTGCAGGGAGGAGGAGATATCAGCATCATCTACACCAGGGTGACGTAGAAACCTGCAGGGAGGAGGAGATATCAGCATCATCTACACCAGGGTGACGTAGAAACCTGCAGGGAGGAGGAGATATCAGCATCATCTACACCAGGGTGACGTAGAAACCTGCAGGGAGGAGGAGATATCAGCATCATCTACACCAGGGTGACGTAGAAACCTGCAGGGAGGAGGAGATATCAGCATCATCTACACCAGACGTAGAAACCTGCAGGGAGGAGGAGATATCAGCATCATCTACACCAGGGTGACGGAAACCTGCAGGGAAGGAAATATCAGCATCATCTACACCAGCAGAAACCTGCAGGGAGGAGGAGATATCAGCATCATCTACACCAGGGTGACGTAGAAACCTGCAGGGAGGAGGAGATATCAGCATCATCTACACCAGGGTGACGTAGAAACCTGCAGGGAGGAGGAGATATCAGCATCATCAACACCAGGGTGACGTAGAAACCTGCAGGGAGGAGGAGATATCAGCATCATCAACACAGGGTGACGAGAAACAAGGGAATCAGCATCATCTACACCAGGGTGACGTAGAAACCTGCAGGGAGGAGGAGCTATCAGCATCATCTACACCAGGGTGATGTAGAGACCTGCAGGGAGGAGGAGATATCAGCATCATCTACACCAGGGTGACGTAGAAACCTGCAGGGAGGAGGAGATATCAGCATCATCTACACCAGGGTGACGTAGAAACCTGCAGGGAGGAGGAGATATAGAAAGCATCATCATACACCAGGGTGACGTAGAAACCTGCAGGGAGGAGGAGATATCAGCATCATCTACACCAGGGTGACGTAGAAACCTGCAGGGAGGAGGAGATATCAGCATCATCTACACCAGGGTGACGTAGAAACCTGCAGGGAGGAGGAGATATCAGCATCATCAACACCAGGGTGACGTAGAAACCTGCAGGGAGGAGGAGATATCAGCATCATCTACACCAGGGTGACGTAGAAACCTGCAGGGAGGAGGAGATATCAGCATCATCTACACCAGGGTGACGTAGAAACCTGCAGGGGAGGAGGAGATATCAGCATCATCTACACCAGGGTGACGTAGAAACCTGCAGGGAGGAGGAGATATCAGCATCATCTACACCAGGGTGACGTAGAAACCTGCAGGGAGGAGGAGATATCAGCATCATCTACACCAGGGTGACGTAGAGACCTGCAGGGAGGAGGAGATATCAGCATCATCTACACCAGGGTGATGTAGAGACCTGCAGGGAGGAGGAGATATCAGCATCATCTACACCAGGGTGACGTAGAAACCTGCAGGGAGGAGGAGATATCAGCATCATCTACACCAGTGTGACGTAGAAACCTGCAGGGAGGAGGAGATATCAGCATCATCTACACCAGGGCTCTACATCCTCCTAAAGGTTTTAAACTCCAACCCTGTTCCTGGAGAGATACATTCCTGTAGGTTTTAACTCCAACCCTGTTCCTGGAGAGATACCCTCCTGTAGGTTTTAACTCCAACCCTGTTCCTGGAGAGATACCCTCCTGTAGGTTTTAACTCCAACCCTGTTCCTGTAGAGATAGCCTCCTGTAGGTTTTAAACTCCAACCCTGTTCCTGGAAGATACCCTCCTGTAGGTTTTAACTCCAACCCTGTTCCTGGAGAGATACCCTCCTGTAGGTTTAACTCCAACCCTGTTCCTGGAGAGAGAGCCTCCTGTAGGTTTTAACTCCAACCCTGTTCCTGGAGAGATACCCTCCTGTAGGTTTTAACTCCAACCCTGTTCATTTACATTACATTTAAGTCATTTAGAGCTCTTATCCAGAGCGACTTACAAATTGGTGAATTCACCTTCTGACATCCAGTGGAACAGCCACTTTACAATAGTGCAATAGAGTGAAAACCTACCGGATGGTAGCTCTCCAGGAACAGGGTTGGAGTTAAAACCTACAGGAGGGTATCTCTCCAGGAACAGGGTTGGAGTTAAAACCTACCGGACGGTAGCTCTCCAGGAACAGGGTTGGAAAGCCCTGATCTACAGTAAGTCTAAACAGTATTTTGTCAGGTATGACTACAGTAGCAACCAAGGATGAGGTTTGGGTTGAGAAGGGCTGCTTCCGAAATGACATTTAATTTTCTACATAGTGCAGTACTCTTCAGGCTACATTTGAGCCTCAAGCTCAAAACAGAAAATTGACCCCTCGATCATTGTCTAGGGCAACTTCATCCCAGTCCATATCAATATTTTATTGACATAAACTGAGATACATAAATGTCATGAAAGCCACTTTGTGCCGGTTACACAGAAGCACAACACTATTAAGCAACAATCTGATATGCCATGCAAAGCACTCCAGCACCCAAGCAAACCAACAAACCCAACAACATCCCTCTTTCCCTGCTTTGGTCCGACTCCTAATGATTTCCTTCCATTAACTCAATCACCAGTTCATTTCCCCACTGGAATCAGTGTCTGTAAGGAGAGCTTCTGTTATTAAGTAAGGGTTGACAAATCACGATCATTAGTTTGTTGCCTGGCACTGTTGAGGATTAGTTGGGTTCATTTGGTTGGATAGTAGCAAGCAAGTCAGACAGTTAACGCAGTGGGTGTGTGTCGGTGTTTGTGCGTGCGCGTGTGTGTGGTGATCGAGAAAGTATTGCACTGTTGTCATTCTGTTTTTAGGAGGCTGATACACATTTGCCCGACGACTCAAACGGAATTCTTCCGCTGCTCCTATGTTCGCTCCATCTGTGGGCGTGGCGTAGCGTTTGGCTGGAGCGAAGAGTTTGGGTCGCCAGGCAAGCTACACATGGGGTTGCGGATGAGGTGAATTTGCCACTTAAATTGTAAAGCACTTTCAGCACATCTGGAAAGCACCTCTACAGTATTCAGGAAGAAACAGGCATTCTCATCTCAGCACAGCGCTAGTAGCTCATAGAGTTAATAGGCTAATACTATAAACTACTCAGCGCTCATGCGCTGATATCAACCTGCACAAGTTGTACTGACTTACCAAGCACAAACGTGACTGGAATCTGTTCTGCATACTTGTTACAGTGAAGAGCCAACTTTTCAAAGAAACGCTTTTCAGGGTCTGAGAGAGCAAGTCTAGATTGACAGATGTGTTAATTAATTAAGTAACATTATAGATTTGTTCACATGCAGTTATTGATATATCACAGCGATACTAATCAATTATGGACCCCATCATGCAAAGTCAAATCAAAGGCTCATATTACATCTTCATTTGTAATCACAGTTATAAACAGATTAAAATCAGATAATAGATACTGTTATATAATATACATACACACATAACATAACAATTATATGATTCATATTTCATATCACCGAGGACTTGTATTTGTGACAATACTAATGATTTTAAGGAAAAACCCTTAATAGCTTAATGTTATGCCTACCTGTAAACGAGGCTCACCAAGGTATATAACAGTACAAAGACTATGAACTCCCGATAAAGCAGTTTGTAGATGCTGCCTCTCCATCGCAGTAGAAGTCTATGGAAACCGAAGAACGTGGCGTTGGCGACTTTACTGGAGTAGGTCACCGTCATCTTCCTTCAATCACTGCAGAAAAACTACCTCGTCATCCAATTTACACTTAGTTGACAGACACTCCCTTGTCCTTACCGGTTGTGAATGTAGCTGACTTTAATTGATATCTAAAAAAATGTTCCGCATTTGTTCCGCTCTTAAGGCAAGATGTCATAACACAATAATAACCAGTCAAAATAACCATTATTTCCATGTTACGTGGATAAGAAATAACGTTATTAAAAACAATAATAAAAGTATACATTTTTTCACACATACCTTTTGTACCAAATCTAAATCACATTGCTTGTTGTTGTTGCTTTAGGTGTAATATAGTGTATTCCTGAATCGTGAGTCAAGATTGAGCAATCATCAGGTGACCGTCCTGGCCACATTTAGCTGGTCGTCTGTCTGTGTCTGTCTGTCAGTCCAGCTGCCAGTGCGCTCCTGGCTATGGCTGTCTGGGCAAGATGCCCACCATGTCATGGCGGTGGAATAAAATGCGCACTATGTCATGGCGGTGGAATAAGATGCGCACTATGTCATGGCGGTGGAATAAACACATAATGACCTGCTGATGTAGAGAGAGACGACATTTATCCCTGCGTGCAAGTCTCTGGTTTTTAATACAACATGCCTATACAGCATACCAGCTCCTACATTTTTTAAAAGCAAAGTAATCAATGGGAACATCTTTGGGATTTAATATTTATTGTAATATTATTATTATTTAGATATATTTGGACACATTTTTATAGAAAAAGCCTCATAAATATGTGGTTTATAGTAGTGCATATGAATGCAGGAAGTCAGATGCGTTGTAGAAATGGAAATGTCAAAGACTCCTTAAAGTTGTTTATTACCTTCTCGAATGTATCGCATCCGTTTTTGCATTATTCATATGCTATCAAATATCCCTCACAACATGAGACCTAAAAAAGTGTCCAGCAGACGGCGCTGTTGACCTAATTATCATGGCAAACAATAAAGCAGGCTCACAGAAATGCACGGGAGATGCAGCGACGGGACAAGACTGTAACTACCAATTGGATATCACGAAATTGCGAATAAAAAAGGGGTAAACATTTTTATTTTATTTTTACAAATAACAAAATTAATGCATGCCTTATACTGGTAGAACATACTCCCATCTATGATCAATAGATTAGCCTGCTAGGGCCTAATAGAAGATCAACAGTAATAAATAATTGTCGATGTAGAGATCTTACATCACATCAGAAGGAAACACACATTTCATTGTGAAGTATATAACTATTGGCGCATGCATTGCATGCAATATCATAGTCAAATAGTCGGATACAATGTTGCAACTTATTATTTTAGATACAATGTTGCGATCACAGTTTCGTATTATCTGTCGTCTGCTACCATGAAAGGTGAACATGAGATGTGATGCCGGCTTTGCGCATGCGCAACTGTGAGGTTGTCGGTTCACTTCTCGAGGGTGCTTCGTTCCCACCCAACCAGCGGAGAAGAAAAGAGCAGGTGAGAGGATGTTCGGATGCTGCTTGCGTTACTAAACCGATGATATTCAGCAAACAGATACCTCATGCACGGCGAAACGGGAGGTTACTGGCGACAGGTAGCGAGAGCACGTCGTGACAGTTGGGTTTATGCACGGTGGTCACTTTCCGGACTGTTTTATTCTTCATAGACAGCAGGCGTCGAGAGAGGGGTGAGTTGACAGCTAGCATATTGTAGCTAGGCTAGCCAAAGCGCTAGCCAGCTGGCTGGCTGACTAGCTGTCTTGCTTGTTTCATCGTCTTTAAACAACGATATAGTCCAAGGTCATTGTGCATAGAGTTGTATTTGGTTTTTGTTGGACATACATTTTACAGTGAAAAGTCAACGCGTAATTCCCTTACCATGGAATTGCCCACTTGCATTGCATCGGAGTATTAGCACATCAATATGACAGCAATAGCTAGCTTTAATTCACTATCCATGGTGTATTTCGTTGAACCATTTTTTTGTCAACAGATGACTTTATGTCCACACTAGTTTTAACAGTCCTCCACATATGCGTACATTACAATCAAGCCAAGTCTGTTAAAGGAGACACATTCTGACTATTATAAGGTTTCACTAATGTTTTCCGAACATTATATCAGTCAATGCAGCTGTGTAACATGGATGGTTTGGAGCAAAAGTGTATTTTGCTAGCAACATATCTCATAGGCCTACAGACGACGGCGAGGAGAGGAGAGGAGAGGAGAGGAGAGGAGATGAGGAAGGGCTGAGAGGAGGGCAGGGAATCCCTGATGCAGTGAATTGATGCCCTGCATAGGTCAGGCAGTGTGCTGAACGGATGTATGTTTACTGATCAATTGAAATGTATTGGTCACATACCCAGTGAACAGCAGTTATTAAAGGTGCAGGGAAGTGCCTGTGTGCTAAGCTCTCTCAGCATTACACAACATGAATCAATAATAACAATGACAAGAGTCGAGGGGAAAATAACAAGTAGTAGAAGTGGTAGCCTTTACCAGTATAAAGTCAATATTAGTCTGTATAATCGAAGTGTGTGTGTGAGGGTTGGATGTGTGGATAGTCGGATGTGTGGATAGTCAGTGCAAATAATGTCTGGTGCATATAGTCTCTAAGGTGCATATAGTCTCTAAGGTGCATATAGTCTCTAAGGTGCATATAGTCTCTAAGGTGCATATAGTCTCTAAGGTGCATATAGTCTCTAAGGTGCATATAGTCTCTAAGGTGCATATAGTCTCTAAGGTGCATATAGTCTCTAAGGTGCATATAGTCTCTAAGGTGCATATAGTCTCTAAGGTGCATATAGTCTCTAAGGTGCAGGTTTGTGCAGGAAGACCGCTAGGTTGAGCTTTTCAGCAGTCTGATGGCCTGGTGGTAGAAAGTGTCTGTTGTGCCGAGACCCGATACTCCACTACTGCTTGCCAGATGGTCCGTGGCTTGGGTGACTGGGGTCCTTGAGGATCTTTCGTGCCTTCCTCAGACACTGCCTGGTGTAGATGTCCTGGAGGGCCGGGAGCTCGCCCCCAGCGGGCCCATGCCGAATGTCTTCAGCCGCCCGAGGTTGAAGAGGTGCTGCTGTGCCTTCTTCACCACGGTGGTGGTGTGACTGGACCGTGTCCTCAGTGAGGTGCACGCTGGGGAACAGGACCCTTTTCACCCTCCCCACTGCAGTCCTGTCCATGCTGCTTCCACTGTCTCCTGGCGTCCACCATCAGCTCCTTTGTTTTGCTGACGTTGAGGGATGTTTCCCCGGCACCGCTGTGCCAGGGCTCTAACCTCCTTCCGATAGGCTGTCTCGTCGCCGTCGACGATCACACAAACTTAGTGATGGTGTTGGAGGCATGCATGGCCACGCAGTCGTACGCTCCCAACGGCGGCCCCCCTACACACACACACACACACACACACACACACACACACACACACACACACACACACACACACACACACACACACACACTAATCAATTAGCCGAATGTGGACTCTGCATTCTCTCATATGGTTAATTAATATGAAATGCCAATGCCATAAATACATCCGTTTGTACAGTCGTGGCCAAAAGTTGAGAATGACACAAATATTAATTTCCACAAAGTCTGCTGCTTCAGTGTCTTTAGATATTTTTGTCAGAAGTTACTATGGAAAACTGAAGTATAAATACAAGCATTTCATAAGTGTTAAAGGCTTTTATTGACCATTACACAAAGTTGATGCAAAGAGTCAATATTTGCAGTGTTGACCCTTCTTTTTCAAGACCTCTGCAATCCGTCCTGGCATGCTGTCAATTAACTTCTGGGCCACATCCTGACTGATGGCAGCCCATTCTTGCATAATCAATGCTTGGAGTTTGTCAGAATGTGGGTTTTTGATTGTCCACCCGGCTCTTGAGGATTGACCACAAGTTCTCAGTGGGATTAAGGTCTGGGGAGTTTCCTGGCCATGGACCCAAAATATTGATGTTTTGTTCCCCGAACCACTTACTTGTCACTTTTGCCTTATGGCAAGGTGCTCCATCATGCTGGAAAAGGCATTGTTCATCACCAAACTGTTCCTGGATGGTTGGGAGAATTTGCTCTCGGAGGATGTGTTGGAACCATTCTTTATTCATGGCTGTGATCTTTGGCAAAATTGTGAGTGAGCCCACCCCTTGGCTGAGAAGCAGCCCCACACATGAATGGTCTCAGGATGCCTTATTGTTGGCACGACACAGGACTGATGGTAGCGCTCACCTTGTCTTCTCCGGACAAGCTTTTTTCCTAATACCCCAAACAATTGGAAAGGGGATTCATCAGAGAAAATGACTTTACCCCAGTCCTCAGCAGTCCAATCCAAGAGTGTTGACCCAATGAAAAATGGCTGGGCCTATAGACGTGGACAGGTCCTGTCCTGGCTGGGCCTATAGACTTGGAGAGGTCCTGTCCTGGCTGGGCCTATAGACTTGGAGAGGTCCTGTCCTGGCTGGGCCTATAGACTTGGACAGGTCCTGTCCTGGCTGGGACTATAGACTTGGACAGGTCCTGTCCTGGCTGGGCCTATAGACTTGGACAGGTCCTGTCCTGGCTGGGCCTATAGACTTGGACAGGTCCTGTCCTGGCTGGGCCTATAGACTTGGACAGGTCCTGTCCTGGCTGGGCCTATAGACTTGGACAGGTCCTGTCCTGGCTGGGCCTATAGACTTGGAGAGTTCCTGTCCTGGCTGGGCCTATAGACGTGGAGAGCTGGGCCTATAGCCTTGGAGAGCTGGGCCTATAGACTTGGAGAGCTGGGCCTATAGACTTGGAGAGGTCCTGTCCTGGCTGGGCCTATAGACTTGGACAGGTCCTGTCCTGGCTGGGCCTATAGACTTGGAGAGCTGGGCCTATAGACTTGGAGAGGTCCTGTCCTGGCTGGGCCTATAGACTTGGACAGGTCCTGTCCTGGCTGGGCCTATAGACTTGGACAGGTCCTGTCCGGGCTGGGCCTATAGACTTGGAGAGGTCCTGTCCGGGCTGGGCCTATAGACTTGGAGAGATCTTGTCCGGGCTGGGACTATAGCCGTGAAGAGGTCCTGTCCTGGCTGGGACTATAGCCGCGGAGAGTTCCTGGCTACGACTATAGCCGCGGAGAGGTCAGAGTTGTTGCACACTCCTTCCCATGGAAGCCTAAACCCTCACGTTGGCGACACCTTGGCGAGCGTCTTGTTGACTCACCCTTCAGTATCAGTAAGCAGCACAGCCAGTGAGTGGACCCCTCCCTCCAGGCCTCCAGACTAACCTTAACCCCTGCTGCCACTAAGACATTCACAATGCTTTATTCACATGTGTACTACACTACTGAGATGCTAAGAAATACATTGTTTCATCTTTTCATGTTGTAGTTCTAAATATTTTCATGTACAACCTAATCCAGTGATTGTCATGCATTTTGGGTTGACAATTATGCTATTATATTTTACTGTTAAAATATAGGGCTCCAGAATTTTCTGATTTGTCTTGGTTCTGATGTCGATGACTTTGCATCTTTGTGTGCTAATATCGTAGGGGATAATGGAAACTCTAAACACATTAGCTAGGTTGCTAACTGTACATATAACAGTAGCCATGTATTCATCTAACAGTAAATGTTTTTAAAGATTGTTGTTGTTTTAGCCTACCGCCCAATGAGTCCTATGCAGTCACAATGGCCAATGCACATTCCATATCTCAGAGCCATATCAAATATCTTGGTTGTAAAATAGTTGCTATTTTAGTTGCTGAGAAATCAAAATGATACCTACATAAAGCTGATCACATCCTTTCTTGAAAACATGTTTTTAGCCTCCTAAAAAAAAAGGCCATTTTGAGTGAGGTGACCATGTAAAATGTGTAGCTCACACTGATGTTACTAATTACAAATGTAACTCGGACGCACATCCGAGTCAAAGGGTCGCAATATGCAACTAAATGGTGGCATTCTGGAGCCCCCCCTCCCTCTCTTCATAGAAATGTCCCTCCCTTCTCTCCCTCGTGTTGTGTGAGAATTTGTCAGACTCTCGCTAATATTCACTATTTGTCTTCACAGTTGATATAAAGAATTTTTATTATTTTTTTAAACCTGGAGACTGGAAGAGAGGAAGAGGGGGAAAATGAGTGCCCAGCCTCAGACAGCCGGCGGGCCTCTCCCCTTGGTCTGTTCCTCAGACAGCCAGCGGGCCTCTCCCCTTGGTCTGTTCCTCAGACAGCCAGCGGGCCTCTCCCCTTGGTCTGTTCCTCAGGCAGCCGGCGGGCCTCTCCCCTTGGTCTGTTCCTCAGACAGCCGGCGGGCCTCTCCCCTTGGTCTGTTCCTCAGACAGCCGGCAGGCCTCTCCCCTTGGTCTGTTCCTCAGGCAGCCGGCGGGCCTCTCCCCTTGGTCTGTTCCTCAGACAGCCGGCGGGCCTCTCCCCTTGGTCTGTTCCTCAGGCAGCCGGCGGGCCTCTCCCCTTGGTCTGTTCCTCAGACAGCCGGCGGGCCTCTCCCCTTGGTCTGTTCCTCAGACAGCCAGCGGGCCTCTCCCCCTGGTCTGTTCCTCAGACAGCCAGCGGGCCTCTCCCCTTGGTCTGTTCCTCAGACAGCCGGCGGGCCTCTCCCCTTGGTCTGTTCCTCAGACAGCCGGCGGGCCTCTCCCCCTGGTCTGTTCCTCAGGCAGCCGGCGGGCCTCGCCCCCTGGTCTGTTCCTCAGGCAGCCGGCGGGCCTCGCCCCCCCTGGTCTGTTCCTCAGGCAGCCGGCGGGCCTCGCCCCCCTGGTCTGTTCCTCAGGCAGCCGGCGGGCCTCTCCCCCTGGTCTGTTCCTCAGGCAGCCGGCGGGCCTCTCCCCCTGGTCTGTTCCTCAGGCAGCCGGCGGGCCTCTCCCCCCCTGGTCTGTTCCTCAGGCAGCCGGCGGGCCTCTCCCCCTGGTCTGTTCCTCAGGCAGCCGGCGGGCCTCTCCCCCCCTGGTCTGTTCCTCAGGCAGCCGGCGGGCCTCGCCCCCTGGTCTGCTTGACACTCAGGACCTACTGGCACCGTTTGGAGTCTAGACGTTGAGAGACATGAACTTAGACATATGAACAAGGAAACCACCGATTAAATGGAGGTTACCTGTGTTTACTTTAGGATCTGTAAGAGATTGACATATTTGAATTAGTTTTGCTGATAAAATCATGTGTATCACACTCAGACTGTGTATGAGTGTAGCTTAGGTGTTGTGTGTCAGAGATAAGCCTGTAGTTATTAAGGTCTCTGTTCTGTTGTGCTCTGTTCTGATCTGACCTGCTCTGTTCTGTTCTGACCTGCTCTGTTCTGACCTGCTCTGTTCTGACCTGCTCTGTTCTGACCTGCTCTGTTCTGACCTGCTCTGTTCTGACCTGCTCTGTTCTGACCTGCTCTGTTCTGACCTGCTCTGTTCTGACCTGCTCTGTTCTGACCTGCTCTGTTCTGACCTGTTCTGTTCTGACCTGCTCTGTTCTGTTCTGACCTGCTCTGTTCTGACCTGTTCTGTTCTGACCTGCTCTGTTCTGACCTGCTCTGTTCTGTTGTCTCAGTGTAATGTCTCAGGACATTTAGGACAAATCATTCTGTGTTCTTATCTCTCACACACTCACAGCCACTATATATAGACAATTAGCCAGACCAACTCACAGCCACTATGTATAGACAATTAGCCAGACCAACTCACAGCCACTATGTATAGACTATTAGCCAGACCAACTCACAGCCACTATGTGTAGACTATTAGCCAGACCAACTCACAGCCACTATGTATAGACAATTAGCCAGACCGACTCACAGCCACTATGTATAGACAATTAGCCAGACCAACTCACAGCCGCTATGTATAAACAATTAGCCAGACCGACTCACAGCCACTATGTATAGACAATTAGCCAGACCAACTCACAGCCACTATATATAGACAATTAGCCAGACCAACTCACAGCCACTATGTATAGACAATTAGCCAGACCGACTCACAGCCACTATGTATAGACAATTAGCCAGACCGACTCACAGCCACTATGTATAGACAATTAGCCAGACCAACTCACAGCCACTATGTATAGACTATTAGCCAGACCAACTCACAGCCACTATGTATAGACAATTAGCCAGACCAACTCACAGCCACTATGTATAGACTATTAGCCAGACCAACTCACAGCCACTATATATAGACAATTAGCCAGACCGACTCACAGCCACTATGTATAGACAATTAGCCAGACCAACTCACAGCCACTATGTATAGACTATTAGCCAGACCAACTCACAGCCACTATGTATAGACAATTAGCCAGACCAACTCACAGCCACTATGTATAGACTATTAGCCAGACCAACTCACAGCCACTATATATAGACAATTAGCCAGACCGACTCACAGCCACTATGTATAGACAATTAGCCAGACCAACTCACAGCCACTATGTATAGAAAATTAGCCAGACCAACTCACAGCCACTATATATAGACAATTAGCCAGACCGACTCACAGCCACTATGTATAGACTATTAGCCAGACCGACTCACAGCCACTATATATAGACTATTAGCCAGACCGACTCACAGCCACTATATATAGACAATTAGCCAGACCAACTCACAGCCACTATGTATAGACAATTAGCCAGACCGACTCACAGCCACTATATATAGACAATTAGCCAGACCAACTCACAGCCACTATATATAGACAATTAGCCAGACCAACTCACAGCCACTATGTATAGACAATTAGCCAGACCAACTCACAGCCACTATATATAGACAATTAGCCAGACCAACTCACAGCCACTATGTATAGACTATTAGCCAGACCAACTCACAGCCGCTATGTATAGACAATTAGCCAGACCGACTCACAGCCGCTATATATAGACAATTAGCCAGACCAACTCACAGCCACTATATATAGACAATTAGCCAGACCAACTCACAGCCACTATGTATAGACAATTAGCCAGACCAACTCACAGCCACTATGTATAGACTATTAGCCAGACCAACTCACAGCCACTATGTATAGACTATTAGCCAGACCAACTCACAGCCACTATGTATAGACTATTAGCCAGACCAACTCACAGCCACTATGTATAGACAATTAGCCAGACCAACTCACAGCCACTATGTATAGACAATTAGCCAGACCAACTCACAGCCACTATGTATAGACAATTAGCCAGACCAACTCACAGCCACTATGTATAGACAATTAGCCAGACCGACTCACAGCCACTATGTATAGACAATTAGCCAGACCGAATCACAGCCACTATGTATAGACAATTAGCCAGACCGACTCACAGCCACTATGTATAGACAATTAGCCAGACCGACTCACAGCCACTATGTATAGACAATTAGCCAGACCGACTCACAGCCACTATGTATAGACTATTAGCCAGACCGACTCACAGCCACTATGTATAGACAATTAGCCAGACCGACTCACAGCCACTATGTATAGACAATTAGCCAGACCGACTCACAGCCACTATGTATAGACAATTAGCCAGACCGACTCACAGCCACTATGTATAGACAATTAGCCAGACCGACTCACAGCCACTATGTATAGACAATTAGCCAGACCGACTCACAGCCACTATGTATAGACAATTAGCCAGACCGACTCACAGCCACTATGTATAGACAATTAGCCAGACCGACTCACAGCCACTATGTATAGACAATTAGCCAGACCGACTCACAGCCACTATATATAGACTATTAGCCAGACCAACTCACAGCCACTATGTATAGACAATTAGCCAGACCAACTCACAGCCACTATGTATAGACAATTAGCCAGACCAACTCACAGCCACTATGTATAGACTATTAGCCAGACCAACTCACAGCCACTATGTATAGACTATTAGCCAGACCAACTCACAGCCACTATGTATAGACTATTAGCCAGACCGACTCACAGCCACTATGTATAGACTATTAGCCAGACCGACTCACAGCCACTATGTATAGACTATTAGCCAGACCAACTCACAGCCACTATGTGTAGACAATTAGCCAGACCAACTCACAGCCACTATGTATAGACAATTAGCCAGACCAACTCACAGCCACTATGTATAGACTATTAGCCAGACCGACTCCTCCTCCATGCTTCACGGTGGGAACCACACATGCGGAGGTCATCCGTTCACCTACTCGTAGTGTGCAAAGCTGTCATCAAGGCAAAGGGTGGTTATTTTGAAGAATCTCAAATATATAATCTATTTTGATTTGTTTTAACACTTTTTTGGGGGTTACTACATGATTCCATATGTGTTATTTCATAGTGCTGATGTTCTCACTATTATTCTACAATGTAGAAAGAGAACTCTTGAATGAGTAAGTGTTTCCAAACTTTTGACTGGTACTGTATATGATGAGGGTGATAACTGTAGCTTCCTTCTCAATAGACCTATAGGACGAGGGTGATAACTGTAGCTTCCTTCTCAATAGACCTATAGGAGGAGGGTGATAGCTGTAGCTTCCTTCTCAATAGACCTTTAGGAGGAGGGTGATAGCTGTAGCTTCCTTCTCAATAGACCTATAGGAGGAGGGTGATAGCTGTAGCTTCCTTCTCAATAGACCTATAGGAGGAGGGTGATAGCTGTAGCTTCCTTCTCAATAGACCTATAGGAGGAGGGTGATAACTGTAGCTTCCTTCTCAATAGACCTATTGGAGGAGGGTGATTATAGTCATTATTATCAACAGAAGGTTGAGAGTCTAGTAGTCATCATTGTAGTCTTGTAGTAGTCATCATTATCATCTGTACTGATAACTTGACGAGTCTTGGTAGAATCTGTTGATAATGATGACTACTACATTATCTGTACTGATGACTCACTAGTCCTGGTAGAATCTGTTTAATGATGACTACTACATTATCTGTACTGATGACTGACTAGTGCTGGTAGAATCTGTTGATAATGATGACTACCACATTATCTGTACTGATGGCTCACTAGTCCTGGTAGAATCTGTTGATAATGACTACTACATTATCTGTACTGATGACTGACTAGTGCTGGTAGAATCTGTTGATAATGATGACTACTACATTATCTGTACTGATGACTGACTAGTGCTGGTAGAATCTGTTGATAATGATGACTACTACATTATCTGTACTGATGACTGACTAGTGCTGGTAGAATCTGTTGATAATGATGACTACTACATTATCTGTACTGATGACTCACTAGTCCTGGTAGAATCTGTTGATAATGATGACTACTACATTATCTGTACTGATGACTGACTAGTGCTGGTAGAATCTGTTGATAATGATGACTACTACATTATCTGTACTGATGACTCACTAGTCCTGGTAGAATCTGTTTAATGATGACTACTACATTATCTGTACTGATGACTCACTAGTCCTGGTAGAATCTGTTGATAATGATGACTACTACATTATCTGTACTGATGACTGACTAGTCCTGGTAGAATCTGTTGATAATGATGACTACTACATTATCTGTACTGATGACTGACTAGTCCTGGTAGAATCTGTTTAATGATGACTACTACATTATCTGTACTGATGACTCACTAGTCCTGGTAGAATCTGTTTAATGATGACTACTACATTATCTGTACTGATGACTCACTAGTCCTGGTAGAATCTGTTGATAATGATGACTACTACATTATCTGTACTGATGACTCACTAGTCCTGGTAGAATCTGTTTAATGATGACTACTACATTATCTGTACTGATGACTCACTAGTCCTGGTAGAATCTGTTGATAATGATGACTACTACATTATCTGTACTGATGACTGACTAGTCCTGGTAGAATCTGTTGATAATGATGACTACTACATTATCTGTACTGATGACTGACTAGTCCTGGTAGAATCTGTTGATAATGATGACTACTACATTATCTGTACTGATGACTCACTAGTCCTGGTAGAATCTGTTGATAATGATGACTACTACATTATCTGTACTGATGACTCACTAGTCCTGGTAGAATCTGTTGATAATGATGACTACTACATTATCTGTACTGATGACTGACTAGTGCTGGTAGAATCTGTTGATAATGATGACTACTACATTATCTGTACTGATGACTCACTAGTCCTGGTAGAATCTGTTGATAATGATGACTACTACATTATCTGTACTGATGACTCACTAGTCCTGGTAGAATCTGTTGATAATGATGACTACTACATTATCTGTACTGATGACTGACTAGTGCTGGTAGAATCTGTTGATAATGATGACTACTACATTATCTGTACTGATGACTGACTAGTGCTGGTAGAATCTGTTGATAATGATGACTACTACATTATCTGTACTGATGACTCACTAGTCCTGGTAGAATCTGTTGATAATGATGACTACTACATTATCTGTACTGATGACTGACTAGTCCTGGTAGAATCTGTTGATAATGATGACTACTACATTATCTGTACTGATGACTGACTAGTCCTGGTAGAATCTGTTTAATGATGACTACTACATTATCTGTACTGATGACTCACTAGTCCTGGTAGAATCTGTTTAATGATGACTACTACATTATCTGTACTGATGACTCACTAGTCCTGGTAGAATCTGTTGATAATGATGACTACTACATTATCTGTACTGATGACTCACTAGTCCTGGTAGAATCTGTTTAATGATGACTACTACATTATCTGTACTGATGACTCACTAGTCCTGGTAGAATCTGTTGATAATGATGACTACTACATTATCTGTACTGATGACTGACTAGTCCTGGTAGAATCTGTTGATAATGATGACTACTACATTATCTGTACTGATGACTGACTAGTCCTGGTAGAATCTGTTGATAATGATGACTACTACATTATCTGTACTGATGACTCACTAGTCCTGGTAGAATCTGTTGATAATGATGACTACTACATTATCTGTACTGATGACTCACTAGTCCTGGTAGAATCTGTTGATAATGATGACTACTACATTATCTGTACTGATGACTGACTAGTGCTGGTAGAATCTGTTGATAATGATGACTACTACATTATCTGTACTGATGACTCACTAGTCCTGGTAGAATCTGTTGATAATGATGACTACTACATTATCTGTACTGATGACTCACTAGTCCTGGTAGAATCTGCATCCTGAAGTTTGTAGAAGAGCGGCTTCACTTCCTTTCAGTGCCCTCTCTTCAAGGTCGACCCCAGGCATTCTGGAGCGTGATATTCTGTGTTGCCATGGATAGGGAGAGAGTATTCCCGTAGTGTAAAGGTCTGCCAAGGTGTCAGACTGCCAACTCATTGAGCAGGTAAACTAAGGACATCCACAGAGAATAGACCTAGTAGTAGTAGTAACCAGTAGAGAAAATACTGACTCACAGAGCCAGATGTCAGCCATTGTTATAGGTCAGCGTTGGGCTGCTACAGTAGGCCCATTCTGGGAGGGGGCACCATCCCTCCATCCTCCACCCAGCGGCACCTCAGTCAGTGTAAGTGGATCTGACCCAGATCCTACCCAGAGTCAGCTGTCTGTCCAAGACCAGATAGAAGGGTGTCGTGTTACTGTGGTTCCCTAGGGAACGGAGAGGACAGACTACGGTCTACTGAGTGGCTGTAGTGGAGGGGCTTGAGCCAGCCAGGGGCTGTGTCCCAAAATCGTACCTTATTCCCTATATAGTGCACTACTTTTGACCAGGGCCCATAGGTCTCAGCTGACACTAGGGAATAGGGTGCCATTTGGGAGGCAGACAGCGTTATAGCCTTCTGTCAGTGTAAATGTTCTGAACGTTGTGGATAGAAATGTCATGAATAGATCAGACTATGACATGATTGCTTACTCAACGTGTCATAGAGGGATATCTGTTCAGCCAGTGTATTCTACATCTTAATGTTTTGTCCTACCAAACGGGGTCCTAGATGTACTGTAGGTCTAGGCTGCATGCATCTCTGACCTTACTGCTGCTACAGAACCAGCTGGGCTGACCTGTAGTCTGACCTGTCTTCAGGGCTGGACTGACCTGTAGTCCCTGACCTGTAGTCCCTGACCTGTAGTCCCTGACCTGTAGTCCCTGACCTGTAGTCCCTGACCTGTAGTCCCTGACCTTCGGTGCTGGACTGACCGTTTCAATCGCTTTGAGACCTTGAAGTAGTAGTTCCCCTTGCTCTGCAAGGGCCGCGGCTTTTGTGGAGTGATGGGTAACAATGCTTTGTGGGAGGCAGTTGTTGATGTGTGCAGAGGGTCCCTGGTTGGAGCCCAGGTAGGGGCGAGGAGAGGGACGGAAGCTATACTGTTACGCTAAGAGGGGTTTATAAATGAGCATCAACCAGTGGGTCTTGCGACGGGTATACAGAGATTACCAATTTAAAGAGCATAGAGTGCAGTGATGGGTCTTGTAAGCAGCATTGGTGACAAAACTGTTGGCTGAATGGTAAAGAACATCTAGTCGCTCGAGAACACCCTTTCCTGCCGATCTATAAATTACATCTCCGTAGTCTAGCATGGGTAGGGTGGTAATCTGAATCAGGGTTAGTTTGGCAGCTGGGGTGAAAGAGGAGCGAATACTATAGAGGAAACCAAGTCTAAACCACTGGGGCGGCAGGGTAGCCTAGTGGTTAGAGCGTTGGACTAGTAACCGGAAGGTTGCAAGTTCAACCCCCGAGCTGACAAGGTACAAATCTGTCGTTCTGCCCCTGAACAGGCAGTTAACCCACTGTTCCTAGGCCGTCATTGAAAATAAGAATTTGTTCTTAACTGACTTGCCTAGTTAAATAAAGGTACAAAAAAAGCCTAGATTTAACCTTAGCCTGTAGCTTTGATATGTGCCGAGAGGAGGACAGTGTACTGTCAAGCCATACTCCCAAGTACTTGTATGAGGTGACTACCTCAAGCTCTAATCCGTCAGAGGCAGTATTCTCACCTGTGGGGAGAGGGACTTTCTTACCAAACCACATGACCTTTGGTTTGGAGGTGTTCTAAATGAGGTTAAGGGTAGAGAAAGCTTGTTGAACCCTAAGAAAGCTTTGTTGTAGAGCATTTAATACAAAATTTGGGGAGTGGCCAGCTGAGCATAAGACTGTGTCATCTGCATATAAATGGATAGGAGAGCTTCCTACTGCCTGAGCTATGTTGTTGATGCAAATTGAGAAGAGCGTGGGGCCTAGGATCGAGCCTTGGGGTACTCCCATGTGACAGGCACTGGCTGAGACAGCAGATGTTCTGACTTTATACACTGTTCTCTTTGAGAGAGGTAGTTAGCGAACCAGGCCAAAGACCCCTCAGAGATACCAATACTCCTTAGCCGCCACACAAGAATGGAATGGTAAATGAAGGCTGGTTCAACCCGAGCCCTACGTCTGCTACCCTAACCCTAGGCCTACTATAACGAAGGCTGGTTAAAAATAGAGCCCTAAAACTTGACTCTGTCCTGACTCTGTCCTCTCTCTGTCCTCTCTCTGTCCTCTCTCTGTCCTCTCTCTGTCCTCTCTCTGTCCTCTCTCTGTCCTCTCGCTCTCTATACTCTTTCTCTCCCTCTCTATACTCTCTCTCCCTCTCTGTCCTCTCCCATTTTCATGACAGGTGGCTGTGGCTCTACATGACACAGTGGGGGAGGAGAAATCTGTCAGGCTGTACGTTGGGTTGGTTCCCTTCACTTATAAAATCTGCGATACAGAGAACGAGGATGGAATCCTTCTGGTAGAGGGATGGGCTTTCCCTAAAAACCTCCTGGTAGAGGGATGGGCTTTCCCTAAAAACCTCCTGGTAGAGGGATGGGCTTTCCCTAAAAACCTCCTGGTAGAGGGATGGGCTTTCCCTAAAAACCTCCTGGTAGAGGGATGGGCTTTCCCTAAAAACCTGCTGGTAGAGGGATGGGCTTTCCCTAAAAACCTCCTGGTAGAGGGATGGGCTTTCCCTAAAAACCTCCTGGTAGAGGGATGGGCTTTCCCTAAAAACCTCCTGGTAGAGGGATGGGCTTTCCCTAAAAACCTCCTGGTAGAGGGATGGGCTTTCCCTAAAAACCTCCTGGTAGAGGGATGGGCTTTCCCTAAAAACCTCCTGGTAGAGGGATGGGCTTTCCTAAAAACCTCCTGGTAGAGGGATGGGCTTTCCCTAAAAACCTCCTGGTAGAGGGATGGGCTTTCCCTAAAAACCTCCTGGTAGAGGGATGGGCTTTCCCTAAAAACCTCCTGGTAGAGGGATGGGCTTTCCCTAAAAACCTCCTGGTAGAGGGATGGGCTTTTCCTAAAAACCTCCTGGTAGAGGGATGGGCTTTCCCTAAAAACCTCCTGGTAGAGGGATGGGCTTTCCCTAAAAACCTCCTGGTAGAGGGATGGGCTTTCCCTAAAAACCTCCTGGTAGAGGGATGGGCTTTCCCTAAAAACCTCCTGGTAGAGGGATGGGCTTTCCCTAAAAACCTCCTGGTAGAGGGATGGGCTTTTCCTAAAAACCTTGTCAATGAATTGTTAACTACCAAGTGCTGTGCATACTTTGGCAGAATGATATCATGATTATTTGCATCAGTATTTGTTTAGCAAACTCTACCATCACATGTTGTGTTTTTACCATGTCATGTTGTGTTGCTACCACATTTTGTTGCTACCATGTTGTGTTATGCTGTGTTTCTACCATGTTGTGTTGCTACTGTGTTGTTGTGCTGCTATCACATTGTGTTGCTACCACGTTGTGTTGCTACGTTGTTACCATGCTGTGTTTCTGCCTTGCTATGTTGTTTTCTTAGGTCTCTCTTTATGTAGTGTTTTCTCTCTTGTTTAATGATGAGAGTATTCCCGTAGTGTTTTGTCCTATATTTATATTGTATTTAAAAATATATATATATATATATATATTTAGCCCACCGTCCCCGCATGAGGCCTTTTGCCTTTTGGTAGGCAGTCATTGAAAATAAGAATTTGTTCTTCACCGACTTGCCTCGTTAAATAAATAAACAAATAAATAAAAATGTGGCCTTGAAAAACAGTGGTAAACAACAGCCTCTTGCTTGGTGCACACTGGAATTAAAAGGGAACAACACCAGACATTAAACAGTGGTAAACAACAGCCTCTTGCTTGGTGCACACTGGAATTAAAAGGGAACAACACCAGACATTAAACAGTGGTAAACAACAGCCTCTTGCTTGGTGCACACTGGAATTAAAAGGGAACAACACCAGACATTAAACAGTGATCTCCTGATGTGGTTTAAGCTTTGTTGTTGACTTAGAACATCCAATATATAAAATATATTTATATATATTTTTAAATTAAAAAAAAGTGTGATTTAGAGAGAGAGAGAACCTGAAATAAACAAAGCCAGCGACATTGCTCTGAATGCATGTTGATAACGCTCCACTATCCTGCTGTCTGCGTGGGTTCAGCCTGCTACTGGCTAGCCACCTGGCAGTGGCCCTATTTCAGATGACTACACTCTCTCTCTCTCTCTCTCTCTCTCTCTCTCTTTCTCGCTCTCTTTGTCTCTCTGTCTCGCATTCTTCTGTGAAAACACAGTCCGTTCAGGCCTTAGGTTACACTGTGATTCAGACGTGTAGTCTTCCTCTCTCCTGTCAGTGGAAGTCACAGAGCATACTAATGTTCTGTGACCAGTCTTGTGCTACAGGACTGTGTGTGTTAGACTCTACAGTCTCAATGGATAACGCAGTAGTGAACACTGGTTCATGTTGATGTGGTGATGGTAGTAACTGGGCTGGTTATAATACAGTAGTTAACACTGGTTGATGTGGTGATGGTAGTAACTGGGCTGGTTATAATACAGTAGTTAACACTGGTTGATGTGGTGATGGTAGTAACTGGGCTGGTTATAATACAGTAGTTAACACTGGTTGATGTTGTGATGATAGTAACTGGGCTGGTTATAATACAGTAGTTAACACTGGTTGATGTGTTGATGGTAGTAACTGGGCTGGTTATAATACAGTAGTTAACACTGGTTCATGTTGATGTGGTGATGGTAGTAACTGGGCTGGTTATAATACAGTAGTTAACACTGGTTGATGTGGTGATGGTAGTAACTGGGCTGGTTATAATACAGTAGTTAACACTGGTTCATGTTGATGATGGTAGTAACTGGGCTGGTTATAATACAGTAGTTAACACTGGTTCATGTTGATGTGATGATGGTAGTAACTGGGCTGGTTATAATACAGTAGTTAACACTGGTTGATGTGATGGTAGTAACTGGGCTGGTTATAATACAGTAGTTAACACTGGTTGATGTGGTGATGGACACAGATGTAGCATACACCTGGCGTACCGTATGCTATACACCTGGCGTACCGTATGCTTTACACCTGGCCTACACACACCTCTCACCTTTGTCTGTGTGTGTGTGTGTGTGTGTCTCTCTGTGTGTGTACACTATACTATACCCCTGAATCAGCATTTTGATAAACACTTTTCTTACGCTATTTAACCTTCTACATACGCTATTTAACCTTCTATGATCTAGTTGAACCCCTCTCTGTAGACAGGACTGTGATCTAGTTTAACCCCTCTCTGTAGACTGGACTGTGATCTAGTTGAACCGCTCTCTGTGAGACAGGACTGTGATCTAGTTGAATCCCTCTCTGTAGACAGGACTGATCTAGTTGAACCCCTCTCTGTGAGACAGGACTGTGATCTAGTTGAATCCCTCTCTGTGAGACAGGACTGTGATCTAGTTGAACCCCTCTCTGTGAGACAGGACTGTGATCTAGTTGAATCCCTCTCTGTGAGACAGGACTGTGATCTAGTTGAACCCCTCTCTGTGAGACAGGACTGTGATCTAGTTGAATCCCTCTCTGTGAGACAGGACTGTGATCTAGTTGAATCCCTCTCTGTGAGACTGGACTGTGATCTAGTTGAACCCCTCTCTGTGAGACAGGACTGTGATCTAGTTGAATCCCTCTCTGTGAGACAGGACTGTGATCTAGTTGAACCCTTCTCTGTGAGACAGGACTGTGATCTAGTTGAACCCCTCTCTGTGAGACAGGACTGTGATCTAGTTGAACCCCTCTCTGTAGACAGGACTGTGATCTAGTTTAACCCCTCTCTGTAGACTGGACTGTGATCTAGTTGAACCCCTCTCTGTGAGACAGGACTGTGATGTAGTTGAACCCCTCTCTGTGAGACAGGACTGTGATCTAGTTGAACCCCTCTCTGTAGACAGGACTGTGATCTAGTTGAACCCCTCTCTGTGAGACAGGACTGTGATGTAGTTGAACCCCTCTCTGTGAGACAGGACTGTGATCTAGTTGAACCCCTCTCTGTAGACAGGACTGTGATCTAGTTGAACCCCTCTCTGTGAGACAGGACTGTGATCTAGTTTAACCCCTCTCTGTGAGACAGGACTGTGATCTAGTTTAACCCCTCTCTGTGAGACAGGACTGTGATCTAGTTTAACCCCTCTCTGTGAGACAGGACTGTGATCTAGTTGAACCCCTCTCTGTAGACAGGACTGTGATGTAGTTGAACCCCTCTCTGTGAGACAGGACTGTGATCTAGTTGAACCCCTCTCTGTGAGACAGGACTGTGATCTAGTTGAACCCCTCTCTGTGAGACAGGACTGTGATGTAGTTGAACCCCTCTCTGTGAGACAGGACTGTGATCTAGTTGAACCCCTCTCTGTAGACAGGACTGTGATCTAGTTGAACCCCTCTCTGTAGACAGGACTGTGATGTAGTTGAACCCCTCTCTGTGAGACTGGACTGTGATCTAGTTGAACCCCTCTCTGTAGACAGGACTGTGATCTAGTTGAACCCCTCTCTGTAGACAGGACTGTGATCTAGTTTAACCCCTCTCTGTGAGACAGGACTGTGATCTAGTTTAACCCCTCTCTGCGAGATAGGACTGTGATCTAGTTTAACCCCTCTCTGTGAGACAGGACTGTGATCTAGTTGAATCCCTCTCTGTTAGACAGGACTGTGATCTAGTTTAACCCCTCTCTGTGAGACAGGACTGTGATCTAGTTTAACCCCTCTCTGTAGACAGGACTGTGATCTAGTTTAACCCCTCTCTGTGAGACAGGACTGTGATCTAGTTTAACCCCTCTCTGTGAGACTGGACTGTGATCTAGTTTAACCCCTCTCTGTAGACAGGACTGTGATCTAGTTGAACCGCTCTCTGTGAGACAGGACTGTGATCTAGTTGAATCCCTCTCTGTGAGACAGGACTGTGATCTAGTTGAATCCCTCTCTGTAGACGGGACTAATAGTTGATGAGTAATGACCTGCCTACTGTCTGACTGCTGCTATTCTTGTCCTGTTGTATCTGTAAACCCTGTTGAGGACACAACACACCCTCTTAGAAACACACAGACAAAGAGAGAGAGAGAGACACACACACACACACACACACACACACACACACTACAGTAGCTCGTCTCAGAGTGGTCGTTACTCTCCTCTTTACAGCACCATGTTCACTAGGTGACGGTGATGCAGCCTATGAGCTGCTCCCATTACCGGGCTCTCCCGTCTTTCCAGCCAATAGATTTATTTTATATCCACCCTTCAGTGGACTGGCCTGGTTGTAACAACACCTCATAACAGAGTTAGCTTAACCTTTGCATGGGTGTGTCTGTCGTGTGTTTGGCCAGTGGAGTTTGAGATGCGTGTGTGGTGTGTGTGTGTGTGAGGTGTGTGTGTGTGTGTGTGTGTGTGGTGCGTGTTCTCACTAACTAACTAGCCTACTCTGTTTATGATTCTGTTGTTATGGATGACTGATTTGGGTCATTATTTCGAGTTTAAAAATAGATACTGCGCTCATGGACCGGCGTGCTCTCAGCACTACTGAAAAGTGCTGTTTACACCTAAAAAAATGAATGACACATGCTGCGTTTGTTATTGTCCCGCTGATCTTTTTGTTGGTGACACGTTGATATCTTGACAATATGCAGCTGTGAAGTCTACAGTGGTCAGGTTTGATGGTGTCTGTCAGTCCCATGGACAATTAAGCCCCAGCCGGGGTGTTAAATGAAGCTGGTTTCTGACCGTGTGGGGCACAATGCCACAGTGGAGTTAAGAAGGGAGGATCTTACTCACCTCTATTTCACCGGCTGTTTAGGATCCGCAATATGCAGCTGTTGCAAGAGCGCATTTTTCACTGACTGTCCACTGGTTTCAAAAACAGTGAATGACAGGCAGCTTAAACTTATTGAATTCAACTATTATTGGGTTCGAATACACATTTAGATTTGTGAACAGCCGTCCACAACAACCATAATCTGTAAGGCTCAAATAGCTAAATGAGAGAGCAGCAGTGTGATTCACATCAATGCGCTATGTAGATATCGATAATAAGTGATATCTGTATCGCCGTGGACAACACCACTGATGTCATCCTTACCTCCAAGCGTTTATTCATGTTGGATAATCTTTGGATGCTGACTCATTCTGTTCACAACAACCCAGGGTGTGACCCCATGTCACCTGGTAACTGTTCATCAACCAGACTCATTCTGTTCACATCAACCCAGGGTGTGACCCCATGTCACCTGGTAACTGTTCATCAACCAGACTCATTCTGTTCACAACAACCCAGGGTGTGACCCCATGTCACCTGGTAACTGTTCATCAACCAGACTCATTCTGTTCACAACAACCCAGGGTGTGACCCCATGTCACCTGGTAACTGTTCATCAAACAGACTCATTCTGTTCACAACAACCCAGGGTGTGACCCCATGTCACCTGGTAACTGTTCATCAACCAGACTCATTCTGTTCACAACAACCCAGGGTGGGACCCCATGTCACCTGGTAACTGTTCATCAACCAGACTCATTCTGTTCACAACAACCCAGGGTGTGACCCCATGTCACCTGGTAACTGTTCATATAACAGACTCATTCTGTTCACAACAACCCAGGGTGTGACCCCATGTCACCTGGTAACTGCACATCAAACATAGTGATGATAAACGTTCACACTGTACATGACATGATTTGTCTGATAATGAAATCTGAAGTGCACATTTGGACTCACATGTGTTTGTCTGGCTTGTGTTCCATCAGAGGTAGTAATTATAATGCTCAACGTCTCATCTTTCAAAATACTTCATTTACAGCATTTCCATCGTTCGGACAACAAATCATTTGTAAAACTTGTTGTGGCGTGCGGTGCTCTAGTTCAGAACGTCTGTCAGTCAAAAGTCAGAGGTCAGACGTCATGTATATAGCATGTTACTGTACAGGTTGTGTTATCCAATTTAGGTGCTAATTACTGTCCAAATCTGCCATTTTAAACCTGTCTACGGGTACGAGTGTAAAGGGTTACACCTAATTAACCCTGGCAACATGTTCCCCCAACAAGCTGTTCCCCCAAGCTGCTCCTCCAACAACATGTTCCCCCAAGCTGCTCCTCCAACAACATGTTCCCCCAAGCTGCTCCTCCAACAACATGTTCCCCCAAGCTGCTCCTCCAACAACATGTTCCCCCAAGCTGCTCCTCCCAACAACACGTTCCCCCAACATGCTCCCCCAAGCTGCTCCTCCCAACAACATGTTCCCCCAAGCTGCTCCTCCCAACAACACGTTCCCCCAACATGCTCCCCCAAGCTGCTCCTCCAACAACATGTTCCCCCAAGCTGCTCCTCCAACATGTTCCCCCAAGCTGCTCCTCCAACAACATGTTCCCCCAAGCTGCTCCTCCAACAAGCTGTTCCCCCAACAAGCTGTTCCCCCAAGCTGCTCACCAACAGTAACTCTCATCTCTTCCTGTCTTCTCTTGCAGCAGTAAGTCAGTGTTGGAGGTCTGTCCTGACTGAAGAGGAGACCCACTACACACACATCACATCATCAGCTTTTAAATACACACACATTCATCATAATGGTAGGTTCATACCTGTTGGTTTCAATTCAGCTGAATGAATGAATGAATGAAACAGCTTCTGGAATGTAACAGTTTGGTGGAACCAGTCTTAGTTGTGCAGGCTAGCTAAACCTACATTTCCTCTCAGAGAGACTGGCCTGTTACTGTCTAATCATTCCCCTGAATGACCTGCTTTCTCAGAGAGACTGGCCTGTTACTGTCTAACCATTCCCCTGAATGACCTGCTTCCTCTCAGAGAGACTGGCCTGTTACTGTCTCACCATTCCCCTGAATGACCTGCTTCCTCTCAGAGAGACTGGCCTGTTACTGTCTAACCATTCCCCTGAATGACCTGCTTCCTCTCAGAGAGACTGGCCTGTTACTGTCTCACCATTCCCCTGAATGACCTGCTTCCTCTCAGAGAGCCTGGCCTGTTACTGTCTCACCATTCCCCTGAATGACCTGCTTCCTCTCAGAGAGACTGGCCTGTTACTGTCTGTAACATTCCCCTGAATGACCTGCTTCCTCTCAGAGAGCCTGGCCTGTTACTGTCTAATCATTCCCCTGAATGACCTGCTTCCTCTCAGAGAGCCTGGCCTGTTACTGTCTAATCATTCCCCTGAATGACCTGCTTCCTCTCAGAGAGACTGGCCTGTTACTGTCTAATCATTCCCCTGAATGACCTGCTTCCTCTCAGAGAGACTGGCCTGTTACTGTCTGTAACATTCCCCTGAATGACCTGCTTCCTCTCAGAGAGCCTGGCCTGTTACTGTCTAATCATTCCCCTGAATGACCTGCTTCCTCTCAGAGAGACTGGCCTGTTACTGTCTCACCATTCCCCTGAATGACCTGCTTCCTCTCAGAGAGACTGGCCTGTTACTGTCTGTAACATTCCCCTGAATGACCTGCTTCCTCAGAGAGACTGGCCTGTTACTGTCTAACACACACTGATACTGTTGCTGCTGTGGGTAGTCTGCTTGAAATAGCAGAATTAGATCTGTGTGAATGTAGTCTAGAATGGAGGTCTCTGTTTGACCCCAAACAGTCATTATTTTGACTTTCATTTGAATCGTGTTCTTTTCTCCCCTCTCTCCTCTCCTCAGGGAGGTGTATGATGACTGAAGCTGCAGGGCTATGGCCAGCGAACCCCTCGAAGGCTTCCATGAGGTCAACTTGGCGTCACCCACCACCCCTGACCTCCACGGATTGACCTCCGACACCAGACCCCAATGTCACAGCGCCCCTTCCAGCGCTCTGTACCGTACACCCTCCCTCAGCTCCAGCCCCTGCCCCCCCAACGCCCTGCGAGCCGACCAGCTGCCCACCCAGCCCATCTACTCTGCCCCTAGGCTACTGGGCAGCACAGAACCCCACAATGGAAGGTCAGGAATAAACCCTCCTGGAGAAACAGCCTTACAATACCTGGCCCATGACAACCACAATGTAAAGAGATATGTTACCTGGCCCATGACAACCACAATGTAAAGAGATATGTTACCTGGCCCATGACAACCACAATGTAAAGAGATATGTTACCTGGCCCATGACAACCACAATGTAAAGAGATATGTTACCTGGCCCATGACAACCACAATGTAAAGAGATATGTTACCTGGCCCATGACAACCACAATGTAAAGAGATATTACCTGGCCAATGACAACCACAATGTAAAGAGATATGTTACCTGGCCCATGACAACCACAATGTAAAGAGATAATACCTGGCCCATGACAACCACAATGTAAAGATATATGTTACCTGGCCCATGACAACCACAATGTAAAGAGATAATACCTGGCCCATGACAACCACAATGTAAAGAGATAATACCTGGCCCATGACAACTACAATGTAAAGAGATATGTTACCTGGCCCATGACAACCACAATGTAAAGAGATAATACCTGGCCCATGACAACCACAATGTAAAGAGATAATACCTGGCCCATGACAACCACAATGTAAAGATATATTACCTGGCCCATGACAACCACAATGTAAAGAGATAATACCTGGCCCATGACAACCACAATGTAAAGAGATAATACCTGGCCCATGATGACCGCAATGTAAAGAGATGTTACCTGGCCCATGACAACCACAATGTAAAGAGATATGTTACCTGGCCCATGACAACCACAATGTAAAGAGATATGTTACCTGGCCCATGACAACCACAATGTAAAGAGATATGTTACCTGGCCCATGATGACCACAATGTAAAGAGATATATTACCTGGCCCATGATGACCACAATGTAAAGAGATATATTACCTGGCCCATGATGACCACAATGTAAAGAGATATATTACCTGGCACATGACGACCACAATGTAAAGAGATATATTACCTGGCCCATGACAACCACAATGTAAAGAGATATATTACCTGGCACATGACGACCAGAATGTAAAGAGATATATTACCTGGCACATGACGACCAGAATGTAAAGAGATATGTTACCTGGCCCATGACGACCACAATGTAAAGAGATATGTTACCTGGCCCATGACGACCACAATGTAAAGAGAGAGTACCTGACCCATGACGACCACAATGTAAAGAGAGTACCTGACCCATGACGACCACAATGTAAAGAGAGAGTACCTGACCCATGACGACCACAATGTAAAAGAGAGTACCTGACCCATGACGACCACAATGTAAAGAGATAGTACCTGGCCCATGACGACCACAATGTAAAGAGAGAGTACCTGACCCATGACGACCACAATGTAAAGAGAGAGTACCTGACCCATGACGACCACAATGTAAAGAGAGAGTACCTGACCCATGACGACCACAATGTAAAGAGAGAGTACCTGACCCATGACGACCACAATGTAAAGAGAGAGTACCTGACCCATGACGACCACAATGTAAAGAGAGAGTACCTGACCCATGACGACCACAATGTAAAGAGAGAGTACCTGACCCATGACGACCACAATGTAAAGAGAGAGTACCTGACCCATGACGACCACAATGTAAAGAGAGAGTACCTGACCCATGACGACCACAATGTAAAGAGAGAGTACCTGACCCATGACGACCACAATGTAAAGAGAGAGTACCTGACCCATGACGACCACAATGTAAAGAGAGAGTACCTGACCCATGACGACCACAATGTAAAGAGATACTAGAGGAAAATCTTGAGGATGGAACACAAATCCTAGCAGGTGAAACTTTTAAATGATGCCATGATTTCTGCTAGGATCTCTTCACGCAGTGCAGTCGGTATTCACCAGCCAATGTATTCAATACAAGTCAAGGGTTCCACTAAGCAGTGTTCAATGACACTTAAAACGTACTATTGATGACTAGCCCACTGGGATGCTAATTCATACATTAAAACATGCTTACTCAGCTTAAAATGTCCAACTAGGTAATGATAGCTGGATCACTATCACCACTAATCATACAGTCAATAGTGCTGATCAGTGCTGACTGATTGATCCCTGTAGTAATCAGCCAACCCTCCTACATGCTTACATTAGTGTACCCATGATTCCTTGCAGCGTTCCGGGGTTGGAACCCCCCGTCCGGTCAGAGGCGGAGTCAGCAGAGGGGGTATTCCTGGCTGGAGAGGAAGGGGAGGAGTCTCTGAGTCTGACCAATGACAGCCTGTCCCGCCTCCGCAGCCCCTCAGTCATGGAGATCAGAGAGAAAGCCAATGAGAGACTGAAGGAGGAGCTAGCCAAGGCACAGAGGGTAAGAGACCACACACACACTGTGCCCATGTCATGTGTATATTCCCTCTGGTTGTGTGTCTCTACTAGTTGGATGGTCTCACATCAGTTGATAACAGAGTGAAATCCATGCAGAAGGAATGTGTGGTTCTCCTCCTCATCAGAGTAGCCATGTTGAAATCAACGGCAGGGGACCAACATGTCCTCCTGTGTTCTCTGAAATTACCCCACAAGCCTCTTGCCAATGTTTATTTTTAACCCAGCGCTCCTGAATGCTGCTTTCTCCAGCCAACTCTGATGAGTGAGAACTATCACTGCCTCGTAACCAGAGTTTGAATGGGCGTGTTGGAACGGAAGGGGTTGGGCCTGAGCAGGCAAGGTGACTGGTTGACCAGTGATTCTACAGGAACAGTGCTTTGTTCAGTCTGATGATCTATTCCATCTTACCATGTTATTATCAGTCTCTTCGTTCAAATCAAATCAAATTCTATTGGTCACATACACATGGTTAGCAGATGTTATTGTAGGTGTAGCTACATGCTTATGCTTCTAGATCTGACAGTGCAGCAGTATCTAAAAGGTCACATCTAACTATTCCACAACAAAACCTAATAACACAATCTAGTAAAGGAACAGGATGTTAATATATTGAATGAGAGGTTATTTTCCTGACACCACAGCACACACTGTAGGCTGTCTCGTCGTTGTTGGTAATCAAGCCTACCACTGTAGTGTTGTCTAAACTTGATGATTGAGTTGGAGGCGTGCATGGCCACGCAGTCATGGGTGAACAGGACGTACAGGAGAGGGCTGAGAACGCACCCTTGTGGAGCTCCAGTGTTGAGCATCGGTGGAGTGGAGATGTTTCCTACCATCACCACCTGGGTGCGGCCCGTCAGGAAGTCCAGGACCCAGTTGCACAGATCAGGTTCGAGACCCAGGGTATCAAGTTTATGATGAGTTTGGAGGGTACTATGCTGTTGAATGCAGAGCTGTAGTCAATGAATAGCATTCTTACATAGGTATTCCTCTTGTCCAGATGGCGATTGCATCGTCTGTGGACCTTTTGGGGCGGTAAGCAAATTGTGGTGGGTCTAGGGTATCAGGTGGGGTGGAGGTAATATGATCCTTGACTAGTCTGTCAAAGCACTTCATGATGACGGGAGGTGAGTGCTACGGGGCGATAGTCGTTTAGCTCGGTTACCTTAGCTTTCTTGGGAACAGGAACAATGGTGGCCATCTTGAAGCATGTGGGGACAGCAGACTGGGATAGGGTGTGATTGAATATGTCTGTAAACACACCAGCCAGCTGGTCTGCACATGTTCTGAGGACGCGGCTAGGGATGGCGTCTGGGCCAGCAGCTTTGCGAGGGTTAACACGTTTAAATGTTTTACTCACGTCGACCATGGAGAAGGAGAGCCCACAGTCTTTGGTAGCGGGCCGTGGCGGTGGCACTGTATTGTCCTCAAAGCGAGCAAAGAAGTTGTTTAGTTTGTTTGGAGTAAGACATCTCCGACGGGGCTGTTTTTTTTTTTTTGTAATCCGTGATTGTCTGTAGCCACGTACGTCTCGTGCCTGAGCTGTTGAATTACGACTCCACTTTGTCTCTATACTGATGCTTAACTTGTTTGACTGCCTTACGGAGGGAATAACTACACTGTTTGTATTCGGCCATGTTTCCCAGTCGCCTTGCCATGATTAAATGCGGTGGTACGTGCTTTCAGTTTTGCGCGAAAGCTGCCATCATTTCACGGTTTCTGTTCAGTGAAGGTTTTAATATTTGCAGTGGGTACAACATCTTCTATATACTTCCTTTATAAACTCGCTCACCGAGTCAGCGTGTATGTCAATGTTATTGTCTGAGGCTACCCGGAACATCCCAGTCCACGTGATCGAAACAATCTTGAAGCGTGGAATCCGATTAGTCAGACCAGCGTTGGATAGACCTAACCACGGGTGCTTCCTGTTATAGTTTATGCCTGTAGGAGGGGAGCTACAAGATGGAGTCATGGTCAGATTAGCCAAAAGGAGGGCGGGGGAGAGCCTTGTGTGCATCGCGGAAATTAGAGTAGCAGTGGTCGTGCATGTTACTCGCATGTGTACTGCAATCGATATGCTGATAGAATTTAGGTATCCTTGTTCTCAAATTAGCTTTGTTAAAATCCCCAGCTACAATAAATGCAGCCTCAGGATATTTGGTTTTCAAGTTCCTTGATGGCCGTCTTGGTATCCGCTTGCGGGGGTTATACACGGCTGTGACGATAACCGAGGAGAGTTCTCATGGGAGTTAATACGGCCTGCATTTTATTGTGAGGAACTCTAGGTCAGGTGAACAAAAGGACTTGAGTTCTTGTATGTTGTTACAATTACACCATGAGTCGTTAATCATGAAACATACACCCCCGCCCTTCTTCTTACCGGAGAGATGTTTGTTCCTGTCGGCACGATGCACCGAACATCCTGTTGGCTGTACGGACTCCGACAGCATGTCCCCTGCTAGCCATGTCTCCGTGAAACAGAGCATGTTACAATCCCGGATATGTCTTTGGAAAGCAGCTCTTGCCCTGATTTCGTCGACTTTGTTAACTAGAGACCGGACATTAGCGAGTAATGTACTCGGAAGCGTTGGGTGGTGTGCGTGCATCCGAAGCCTCACTAGAAGACGCTCCGGCACCCTCTCCTCCGACGACGTTGTTTTGGGTCGGCATCTGGAATCAGTTCAAATGCCCTGGGAGGTGCAGACAAAGGATCCGCTTTGGGAAAGTCGTGTTCCTGGTCGAATTCCTGGTTGTGCTGGCAAGTTGACATCTCTCTATTTAATAGCTGTTCCCGACTGTATGTAATAACACTTAAGGTTTTCTGGGCTAACAATGTAAGAAATAATACTTTAGAAAAAATTAAAATACTACTTAGTTTCCTAAGGATTTAGATGCGACGCTGCCATCTCAATAGGCGCCATCTGCCTATTCTGCCTCTTCATTCTGCCTCTTCATTCTGCCTCTTCATTCTGCCTCTTCATTCTGCCTCTTCATTCTGCCTCTTCATTCTGCCTCTTCATTCTGCCTCTTCATTCTGCCTCTTCATTCTGCCTCTTCATTCTGCCTCTATCAGAGCAGCATATTAGAACCACAAACAGGAGTTTGTCATGTGTCAATTATTGCTTCAAACGTTGTTGTTGTTGTTTTTACCTCGGTTTCTCCTGAACATTCTGTCTCCTCCCCTCTACACTGGTGTGGCAGACAGAGTCAAGGTGTCATCTCACTACCTGATTTAGAGAACTCTGGGATGAAATGGTGTGAGAGAGACGCAGCTGCCAGTTGCACCCACATTCTGTCTGTTTCAGTCCTGCTGCTCAGAGCAGGGATGTGTGAGAGAGATGGTGAGAGAGAAAGAAAGATTGTAAGACGGAAGGAGAGCGAGAGAACAAAAGACAGAAAATCATGAGTGAAAGAGAGAGGGGTGTGAGAGACGGACAGTACAAACTACTGTACTAGAAGGTGGTGCTGAATATCCAGCTTGCTACTGTACTAGAAGGTGGTGCTGAATCACCAGCTAGCTACTATACTAGAAGGTGGTGCTGCATCACCAGCTAGCTACTGTACTAGAAGGTGGTGCTGCATCACCAGCTAGCTACTGTACTAGAAGGTGGTGCTGCATCACCAGCTAGCTACTGTACTAGAAGGTGGTGCTGCATCACCAGCTAGCTACTGTACTAGAAGGTGGTGCTGCATCACCAGCTAGCTACTGTACTAGAGAGAAGGTGGTGCTGAATTACCAGTGAGCTACTGTACTAGAAGGTGGTGCTGAATTACCAGTGAGCTACTGTACTAGAGAGAAGGTGGTGCTGAATTACCAGTGAGCTACTGTACTAGAAGGTGGTGCTGCATCACCAGCTAGCTACTGTACTAGAAGGTGGTGCTGAATCACCAGCTAGCTACTGTACTAGAAGGTGGTGCTGCATCACCAGCTAGCTACTGTACTAGAAGGTGGTGCTGCATCACCAGCTAGCTACTGTACTAGAAGGTGGTGCTGCATCACCAGCTAGCTACTGTACTAGAAGGTGGTGCTGCATCACCAGCTAGCTACTGTACTAGAAGGTGGTGCTGCATCACCAGCAAGCTACTGTACTAGAAGGAGATGCTGAATCACCAGCTAGCTACTGTACTAGAAGGTGGTGCTGAATTACCAGCGAGCTACTGTACTAGAGGAAAGGTGGTGCTGAATTACCAGCGAGCTACTGTACTAGAAGGTGGTGCTGAATTACCAGCGAGCTACTGTACTAGAAGGTGGTGCTGAATTACCAGCTAGCTACTGTACTAGAAGGTGGTGCTGAATCACCAGCGAGCTACTGTACTAGAAGGTGGTGCTGAATTACCAGCTAGCTACTGTACTAGAAGGTGGTGCTGCATCACCAGCGAGCTACTGTACTAGAAGGAGATGCTGAATCACCAGCTAGCTACTGTACTAGAAGGTGGTGCTGCATCACCAGCGAGCTACTGTACTAGGAGATGCTGAATCACCAGCTAGCTACTGTACTAGAAGGAGATGCTGAATCACCAGCTAGCTACTGTACTAGAAGGAGATGCTGAATCACCAGCTAGCTACTGTACTAGAAGGAGATGCTGAATCACCAGCTAGCTACTGTACTAGAAGGAGATGCTGAATCACCAGCTAGCTACTGTACTAGAAGGAGATGCTGAATCACCAGCTAGCTACTGTACTAGAAGGTGGTGCTGAATCACCAGCGAGCTACTGTACTAGAGAGAAGGTGGTGCTGCATCACCAGCTAGCCACTGTACTAGAAGGTGGTGCTGAATTACCAGTGAGCTACTGTACTAGAGAGAAGGTGGTGCTGCATCACCAGCTAGCCACTGTACTAGAAGGTGGTGCTGAATTACCAGTGAGCTACTGTACTAGAGAGGTGGTGCTGAATTACCAGCTAGCTACTGTACTAGAAGGTGGTGCTGAATCACCAGCGAGCTACTGTACTAGAGAGAAGGTGGTGCTGCATCACCAGCTAGCCACTGTACTAGAAGGTGGTGCTGAATTACCAGTGAGCTACTGTACTAGAAGGTGGTGCTGAATTACCAGCTAGCTACTGTACTAGAGAGAAGGTGGTGCTGCATCACCAGCTAGCTACTGTACTAAAGGAAAGCCCAGTATCCCCTGGAGGCTCCTTCAGTTCCATTAGCATCAGGGAAGTCCTGGATTATAACTACAGCCATTAGACTGGCCCTCATTCACTATCACAGATGCTCCAAATCAGACCACTCCAATGAGGTGCAGGGTCATGCTACTAGCAGGGTGGCCCGGGGGAGGTTAGATTGAACCAATCAGTCATCCTCAGGTGTTCTTATTGACCACTGCTGACCTTATGGTGACCCCTCATGAATTTGGAATCACAATTCTTGACGATCCCTCTGCTGTGTGTCTTCCTCCCTCTATTACTCCTTCTGGCTGCTCCTCGCTGCACCAGGACTGACTGCTGTCCTGTTGCCAGTGTCTCTTCCAGTAAGGAGACGGAAACACCCAGTTCCTCCTTCCCAATCATTTTAAGGCTGTGGGTCTGTACAGCTTTAACAGGTGACCAGCCGATCACAGACAGGCAGGTCAATCACTGATTCCCCTAGACAGTCTACGCTGCTCAGACAAGTTGTCCGCTCCAGAACCAGCAGGGTCAGCCCCTTACCTTCTCTTCCTCTCCTTCCATCTCATCCCACCTCTACCTTCTTCCCCCTTTCCTGCCGTTCCCTGCCCATTCTCCCTCCACCTCCTGCGTTGATCACTACTACTATCTACCTCCCTCCACCTCCTGTGTTGATCACTACTACTATCTACCTCCCTCCACCTCCTGTGTTGATCACTACTACTATCTACCTCCCTCCACCTCCTGCGTTGATCACTACTACTATCTACCTCCTTCCACTTCCTGCGTTGATCACTACTCTCACCCTTCTGCCTCTGTCGGCATGGCGATGACCTTGTGTTCGATGAGCGAGAGGGAACCCTGTCCGGGCGTGTGTGTGTGTGCACGCTGTAAGCCAGCTCCCACTACTAATCTGAGCCATTGAATAATAAATAAAAAGGCCCAGCTAGCCAAGGGAGTTGGTGTTTATCCTTCCAGATGCTTATTGTTGTTTACCACAGTGTTGTTTACCACTAGTGTCTGTTTGTTGTTTACCATGGTCTAGAATACCACTAGGGTCTGTTTGTTGTTTACCATGGTCTAGAATACCACTAGTGTCTGTTTGTTGTTTACCATGGTCTAGAATACCACTAGTGTCTGTTTGTTGTTTACCATGGTCTAGAATACCACTAGTGTCTGTTTGTTGTTTACCATGGTCTAGAATACCACTAGTGTCTGTTTGTTGTTTACCACTAGTGTCTGTCCTGTTGTTTACCATGGTCTAGAATACCACTAGTGTCTGTTTGTTGTTTACCACTAGTGTCTGTCCTGTTGTTTACCATGGTCTAAAATACCACTAGTGTCTGTCCTGTTGTTTACCACTAGTGTCTGTCCTGTTGTTTACCACTAGTGTCTGTCCTGTTGTTTACCACTAGTGTCTGTCCTGTTGTTTACCATGGTCTAGAATACCACTAGTGTCTGTCCTGTTGTTTACCATGGTCTAGAATACCACTAGTGTCTGTCCTGTTGTTTACCACTAGTGTCTGTCCTGTTGTTTACCACTAGTGTCTGTCCTGTTGTTTACCACAGTCTAGAATACCACTAGTGTCTGTCCTGTTGTTTACCACGGTGTAGAATACCACTAGTGTCTGTCCTGTTGTTTAACATGGTCTAGAATACCACTAGTGTCTGTTCTGTTGTTTACCACGGTGTAGAATACCACTAGTGTCTGTCCTGTTGTTTACCACTAGTGTCTGTCCTGTTGTTTACCACCAGTGTCTGTCCTGTTGTTTAACATGGTCTAGAATACCACTAGAGTCTGTCCTGTTATTTACCACGGTCTAGAATACCACTAGTGTATGTCCTGTTGTATTTGGTCAGGCCCTGGAAAGTTATTTAACTACTGGGTTTGTTAAACAAAACAATGTGTGACGAGGTGTCACCTTGCCAGAGGAGAGGACTAGTAATCCCTGTGTGTGTGTGTGTGTGGGGGGGGGGGGGGGGGGGTTGTAGGTCTTCACATATAATTTATGGGTGAACAACCGTTACTGCTTCAGTGTGTTGGTGGGGGTTAGTGGGTGTAGCCTCACTATAAAGTTATATTTACTAAGAAGCAGCAGGTCTAGTGGACACAGGAATGTTTCTGTTGTATTATATGACATGGACAACACCCAGTTTATACAGCCCGCAGTGGATGTCCATGTTCCTTCCAGGAAGTAGTATAGAACAATAAGGGCCACACACTGTTAACTTCTCCAGGGTAGGGGGCAGCATTGGGAATTTTGGGTGAAAAGCGTGCCCAAATTAAACTGCCTGCTTCTCAGCCATAAAAGCTAGAATATGCACATACTAGTATATTTGGATAGAAAACACTCTGACGTTTCTCAAACTGTTTGAATGATTTCTGTGAGTATAACAGAACTCATATGGCAGGCAAAAACCTGAGAAAAAATCCAAACAGGATGTGGGAAATCTGAGGTTTGTAGTTTTTCAACTCTTGGCCTATCAATACACAGTGTCTATGGGGTCATATTACACTTCCCAAGGCTTCCACTAGATGTCAACAGTCTTTAGAACCTTGTTTGATGCTTCTACTGGGAAGTGGGGGAGATTGAGAGGGAATTGAGTCAGAGGTCTGCCAGAGAGCCACAAGCTCAGTCTTGCGCGTTCACGTGATAGTTCGCTTAGTTCCATTGCATTTCTACAGACAAAGGAATTCTCCGGTTGGAACATTATTGAAGATTTATGTTAAAAACATCCTAAAGATTGATTCTATACATCGTTTGACATGTTTCTACGGACTGTAACGGAACTTTTTGACTTTTCGTCTGCTCGCGCGTCGTGAGTTTGGATTGTGTACTGAACGCGCTAACAAAAAGGAGGTATTTGGACATAAATGATGGACATTATCGAACAAAACAAACATATTTATTGTGGAACTGGGATTCCTGGGAGTGCATTCTGATGAAGATCATCAAACGAAAGTGAATATTTATAATGCTATTTCTGACTTCTGTTGACGACACAACATGGCGGATATCTGTTTGGGTTGTTTTGGTCTCTGAGCACGGTACTCAAATTATTGCATGGTGTGCATTTTCCATAAAGTTTTTTTGAAATCTGACACAGCGGTTGCATTAAGGAGAAGTGGATCTAAAATTCCATGCATAACAGTTGTATCTTTTATCAATGTTTATTATGAGTATTTCTGTAAATTGATGTGGCTCTCTGCAAAATCACCGGATGTTTTGGAACTGCTGAACATAACGCACCAATGGAAACTCCGATTTTTGGATATAAATATGAACTTTACCGACCAAACAAAACATACATGTATTGTGTAACATGTAGTTCTATGGGTGTCATCTGATGAAGATCATCAAAGGTTAGTGATTCATTTAATCTATTTCTGCTTTTTGTGACTCCTCTCTTTGGCTGGAAAAATGGCTGTGTTTTTCTGTGACCTGGCTCTGACCTAACATTTTGGTGTGTTTTCGCCATAAAAGCCTTTTTGAAATCGGACACTGTGGCTGGATTTACAACAAGTGTGTCTTTTAAAATGGTATAAAATACAAGTATGTTTGAGGAATTTTAATTTTGGGATTTCTGTTGTTTTGAATTTGGCGCCCTGCAATTTCACTCGCTGTTGATGTGGGAGGCTACCGTAGAGAGGTTAAAGATCCCTTCCAGGAACAAGTATAGGACAATAAGGGCCACACTCTGTAAAAGATCCCTTCCAGGAACCAGTATAGGACAATAAGGGCCACACTCTGTGAAATATCACTTCCAGGAACTAGTATAGAACAATAAGGGCCACACACTGTTAAAGATCCCTTCCAGGAACCAGTATAGAACAATAAGGGCCACACACTGTTAAAGATCTCTTCCAGGAACCAGTATAGGACAATAAGGGCCACACACTGTTAAAGATCCCTTCCAGGAACTAAGTATTTTATTGCTCTGAAATACATTTACTGTACAGGGTAATATATTATTAGGGTAATATAAACGTTTTGATTTCAGCTATCGAAACTTGGCCTGCTGTCAACTGAACTGTGTGTGTTTCCAGTACATGCCGGTCTTAAGAAGTGTACACAACATTCACACACACCAAGTCACGGTTCCATTTCATATTTTTTATTTGTTTCATCTTATTTCGGCTGCTAAAATAAACCACATTTGATTTTCCTTTGTCATTATTATTACCTGGTCATTTATATTTACGTTTCATCACGTTTGTGTTTGTCCGTTTTTTGTTTTTTTTTATTTATTTCTTAAGGATGTTAAGTTGAAAGACGAGGAGTGTGAAAGGCTTTCTAAAGTCAGGGACCAACTGGGCCAGGAATTGGAGGAGCTCACTGCTAGCCTGTTTGAGGTTGGTCCGACCGGCTAATTCATTCCCCCAGAAACACTGAGACGGCCCTCCTTGTGATCAGTGTTTTGGCTTCTCTCCTCCCTTCTCTTATGTAGCTAGATTAACAGTTTCCACCCTCTCTCTCTCTCTCTCGGTCTCCTTTGTCTCTCCTCCCTTCTCTTATGTAGCGAGATTAACAGTTTCCATCCTCTCTCTCTCTCGGTCTCCTTTGTCTCTCCTCCCTTCTCTTACGTAGCTAGATTAACAGTTTCCTTCCTCTCTCTCTCTCTCTCTCGGTCTCCTTTGTCTCTCCTCCCTTCTCTTACGTAGCTAGATTAACAGTTTCTATCCTCTCTCTCTCGGTCTCCTTTGTCTCTCCTCTCTCCTGTTTTCAAAGCTCTTGTTAGTTTGTAAAGATACTAACCTGCTTTTCTCTGGGTGTTTGGTGCCAGCTGTGACTGACTCGGGTTGTCTTGACTTGTGTTTGGTTGCTGGGTTATCTGTTTTGTGTCAGGAGTCGGTAGGGGTTAGAGGTCAGGGCGATGAGTGATGCATTGTGGGTCTAACGTCTCGTGCGTTCTTACAGGAAGCTCACAAGATGGTGCGTGAGGCCAACATCAAACAGTCGATGGCTGAGAAGCAGCTGAAGGAAGCTCTGAACAAGGTGAGGACTGACCCATTCACAACCATGTTCAATACTACTGTGTCTACATTTTATTTGATTTTACTAGGCAAGTCAGTTAAGAACAAATTCTTATTTTCAATGACGGCCTAGGAACAGTGGGTTAACTGCCTGTTCAGGGGCAGAACGACAGACCTTGTCAGCTCGGGGATTTGAACTTGCAACCTTTCGATTACTAGTCCAACACTCTAACCACTAGGCCACCCTACCACCTCTACACTCTAACCACTAGGCTACCCTACCACCTCTACACTCTAACCACTAGGCCACCCTGCCACCTCTACACTCTAACCACTAGGCTACCCTACCACCTCTACACTCTAACCACTAGGCCACCCTGCCGCCATGACTGTTTCCCTCATGGAAATGGAGTAGCTGACCCAGTCTGATAGTCTAATGAACATTCTGCAGGTGTGTGTGTCTGGGATGGAGTGCTGGCTGGTTTATGTGCTGCCTCTTCACTAAAGGTGTCAGTCACACCACTACAGCCTCCCGGCTGGCTGGTAATGGGAGCCACAGGAACGTACTGACTGTAGTGCACCATGTCTGGCTGCTTTAATAGCAGGGTGTATCATTTATGTGAGTGATAGCAGTAACAGTCCTGTAGATCATATATCAGTCTGACAGTAACAGTCCTGTAGATCATATATCAGTCTGACGGTAACAGTCCTGTAGATCATATATCAGTCTGACAGTAACAGTCCTGTAGATCATATATCAGTCTGACGGTAACAGTCCTGTAGATCATATATCAGTCTGACGGTAACAGTCCTGTAGATCATATATCAGTCTGACGGTAACAGTCCTGTAGATCATATATCAGTCTGACAGTAACAGTCCTGTAGATCATATATCAGTCTGACGGTAACAGTCCTGTAGATCATATATCAGTCTGACGGTAACAGTCCTGTAGATCATATATCAGTCTGACAGTAACAGTCCTGTAGATCATATATCAGTCTGACAGTAACAGTCCTGTAGATCATATATCAGTCTGACAGTAACAGTCCTGTAGATCATATCCTATCAGTCTGACAGTAACAGTCCTGTAGATCATATATCAGTCTGACAGTAACAGTCCTGTAGATCATATATCAGTCTGACAGTAACAGTCCTGTAGATCATATATCAGTCTGACAGTAACAGTCCTGTAGATCATATATCAGTCTGACAGTAACAGTCCTGTAGATCATATATCAGTCTGACGGTAACAGTCCTGTAGATCATATATCAGTCTGACAGTAACAGTCCTGTAGATCATATATCAGTCTGACAGTAACAGTCCTGTAGATCATATATCAGTCTGACGGTAACAGTCCTGTAGATCGTATATCAGTCTGACAGTAACAGTCCTGTAGATCATATATCAGTCTGACAGTAACAGTCCTGTAGATCATATATCAGTCTGACAGTAACAGTCCTGTAGATCATATATCAGTCTGACGGTAACAGTCCTGTAGATCATATATCAGTCTGACAGTAACAGTCCTGTAGATCATATATCAGTCTGTGCTACACCTGCATTGCTTGCTGTTTGGGGTTTTAGGCTGTACAGCACTTTGAACATCAGCTGATGTACGAAGGGCTATATGAATAAATTTGATTTGATATATCAGTCTGACAGTAACAGTCTTGTTTACACCTCTCTCTGTCAGAACGGTGTGAGATGAGACAGAAGATAGACCTGTTCCTCACCTCTCTGTCAGAACGGTGTGAGACGAGACAGAAGATAGACCTGTATCTATATGGGTTCTTTATGTGTGATGCCCCCCCCCCAGATTGATGTGCTCCAGGCAGAGGTGTCGGCCCTGAAGACCTTGGTTCTGTCCACGTCACCCACTTCCCCCTGTCACGACCTTCCTGGGGGCTCCAAGGCTCCCTTCAAGAAGGGTCACGGCCGCAACAAGAGTACCAGCAGCGCCATGCTGGGCAGCGGGCAGGAACTGAGCGGCACACAGCCCATCGTACGAGACTGCAGAGAGGTAACACACACACACACACACACACACACACACACACACACACACACACACAGGAACTGAGCGCCACACAGCCCATCGTACGACACTGCAGAGGTAACACACACACACACACACACACACACACACACACACACACACACACACACACACACACACACACACACACACACACACACACACACACACACACACACAGGAACTGAGCGCCACACAGCCCATCGTACGAGACTGCAGAGAGGTAACACACACACACACACACACACACACACACACACACACACACACACACAGGAACTGAGCGCCACACAGCCCATCGTACGACACTGCAGAGGTAGCACACACACACACACACACACACACACACACAGGAACTGAGCGCCACACAGCCCATCGTACGAGACTGCAGAGAGGTAACACACACACACACACACACACACACACAGGAACTGAGCGGCACACAGCCAATCGTACGAGTTTCATCTTGCCTGAGCAGTGAGTCATTTATTATCAACTCCTTATTGATTCATCTTGCCTGAGCAGTGAGTCATTTATTATCAACTCCTTATTGATTCATCTTGCCTGAGCAGTGAGTCATTTATCATCAACTCCTTATTGATTCATCTTGCCTGAGCAGTGAGTCATTTATTATCAACTCCTTATTGATTCATCTTGCCTGAGCAGTGAGTCATTTATCATCAACTCCTTATTGATTCATCTTGCCTGAGCAGTGCCATCTCCCTCTGTACGTCAGTGAGGAGTAGAACTGACACGTTGTCTCCCGCGTTATTGCTCCCTGAGGAGGAGATGGGAGTTAAAGATGACAGACACATGCCTCTGCAGACAGAACTACTGGATGTTTAGTTGGTGGGGATACAATATCCAGGTCAACCATAAGGAACCATGTATTGTGTGTGTTAAACTGCCTATTTGGAAATGGCATATAGATCCCAAAGGTTGCTGGTTCGAATGCCCAAGCGGACAAAGTCAAAATCTATCCTGCCCCTGAACAAGGCAGTTAACCCACTGTTCCCCCGTAGGCCGTCATTGTAAATAAGAATTTGTTCTTAACTGACTTGCCTGGTTAAATGCAGGTTTAAAATATGCAGTGGAGGGGGAAGCAGTTAATGACCATGACATCAGCGTTCCTACTGTAGCTGTATCAAGGCGACATAGTGTAACAGTAAGTTTGAGACCGACACAATGTGAAATCCCCATCAGAAATAACACACGTCATGAAACCATTTTTCTACTGTAGGAGCGTTTTAGTCCTGGTTTCTCTGGCCAGCTGCCCTGTCTGTCCCTGTTACTGTTGACACCAGATTTCAGCCACACCTGTACATTGAAAAAGCTCATAGACGACATGTTTTTTGGTGGAGGGAGACCCTCTCTCTCTTTTTCTCCCCCTCGTCTCTCCCCTGCTCCCTCCCTCCCTCCCTCCCTCCCTCCCTCCCTCCCTCCCTCCCTCCCTCCCTCCCTCCCCTCCCTCCCTCCCTCCCTCCCTCCCTCCCTCCCTGTCTCCCTGTCTCCCTGTCTCCCTCCCTCCCTGTCTCCCTCCCTCCCTGTCTCCCTCCCTCCCTGTCTCCCTGTCTCCCTGTCTCCCTGTCTCCCTGTCTCCCTGTCTCCCTGTCTCCCTGTCTCCCTGTCTCCCTGTCTCCCTCCCTCCCTGTCTCCCTCCCTCCCTGTCTCCCTCCCTGTCTCCCTCCCTCCCTGTCTCCCTGTCTCCCTCCCTCCCTGTCTCCCTCCCTCCCTGTCTCCCTCCCTCCCTGTCTCCCTCCCTCCCTGTCTCCCTGTCTCCCTCCCTCCCTGTCTCCCTCCCTCCCTCCCTCCCTGTCTCCCTCCCTCCCTGTCTCCCTCCCTCCCTCCCTGTCTCCCTCCCTCCCTGTCTCCCTCCCTCCCTCCCTCCCTGCCTCCCTCCCTCTCATACGGTAATGTCTTTGGGTCAGGGAAACCTTACCCAGAGATAAATCACTGATCCATCAGCCCTCTCCTTTACCTCTCACTCCTCAGCAGCAGAGAGAAGATTAGGGTTATTATTCTACATATTTCCTCCTCACTCTCTCTCTCGCGCTCTCTCTCCCTTCTCTAGTTCTCTCTCTCTGTCCTCTCTCTCTTCCTCTCTCTAGCTTTCTCTCTCTCCTCTAGCTCTCTCTCTCCTCTAGCTCTCTCTCTCCTCTAGCTCTCTCTCTCTAGCTCTCTCTCCTCTCGGCCTCTCTCTCTCTCGGCCTCTCTCTCTCTCGGCCTCTCTCTCTCTCGGCCTCTCTCTCTCTCGGCCTCTCTCTCTCTCGGCCTCTCTCTCTCTCTCTCTCGGCCTCTCTCTCTCTCTCGGCCTCTCTCTCTCTCTCTCTCGGCCTCTCTCTCTCTCTCTCGGCCTCTCTCTCTCTCTCTCTCGGCCTCTCTCTCTCTCTCTCTCTCGGCCTCTCTCTCTCTCTCTCTCTCGGCCTCTCTCTCTCGGCCTCTCGCTGGACTATCAGTAGGAGTGAAACTGAGATCTGTGAGCACTGTAATACAGCAGAATGAATCATCCATAACTATCTTCCTGGAGGAGGCTGAAGAGGGGATCTGGTCTGTTGGTGTGTGGAAGTATGTGTGTGACACTAAAGTGTCTACTTTGCTCCTCCTCCTCTTCCTCCACCCCCTACTCTTCCTGCTCCTACTCTTCCTCCACCCCCTCCTCTTCCTCCACCCCCTACTCTTCCTGCTCCTACTCTTCCTCCACCTCCTACTCTTCCTCCACCCCCTACTCTTCCTCCACCCCCTACTCTTCCTGCTCCTACTCTTCCTCCACCCCCTTCTCCTCCACCTCCTACTCTTCCTCCACCCCCTACTCCTCCACCCACTACTCTTCCTCCACCCCACTACTCTTCCTCCACCCCACTACTCTTCCTCCACCCCACTACTCTTCCTCCACCCCCTACTCTTCCTCCACCCCCTACTCCTCCACCTCCTACTCTTCCTCCACCCCACTACTCTTCCTCCACCCCACTACTCTTCCTCCACCCCACTACTCTTCCTCCACCCCACTACTCTTCCTCCACCCCCCTTCTCCTCTTCCTCCACCCCTACTCCTGCTCCTCCTCCTTCCTCCACCCCTACTCCTGCTCCTCCTCCTTCCTCCACCCATACTCTTCCTACTCCTCTTCCTGCTCCTCCCCTTCAGCTGGACAGTCTCCTGTTTAGTGAGTTTAAGTTGTGGAAGGAGGAGCCCAGTCTGGAGAGGAACAGCTCCTTCCTGGAGAGAGTCTACAGAGAGGACATCTACCCCTGTCTCACCTTCTCCAAGAGTGAGGTACACACACACACCTCACCACCTCCAAGAGTGAGGTACACACCACACACCTCACCACCTCCAAGAGTGAGGTACACACACACACCTCACCACCTCCAAGAGTGAGGTACACACACACACCTCACCACCTCCAAGAGTGAGGTACACACACACACCTCACCACCTCCAAGAGTGAGGTACACACACACACCTCACCACCTCCAAGAGTGAGGTACACACACACACCTCACCACCTCCAAGAGTGAGGTACACACACACACCTCACCACCTCCAAGAGTGAGGTACACACCACACACACACACACACCTCACCACCTCCAAGAGTGAGGTACACACCACACACACACACACACCTCACCACCTCCAAGAGTGAGGTACACACCACACACACACACACACCTCACCACCTCCAAGAGTGAGGTACACACCACACACACACACACACCTCACCACCTCCAAGAGTGAGGTACACGCCACACACACACACACACCTCACCACCTCCAAGAGTGAGGTACACGCCACACACACACACACACCTCACCACCTCCAAGAGTGAGGTACACACCACACACACACACACACCTCACCACCTCCAAGAGTGAGGTACACACCACACACACACACACACACCTCACCTCCTCCAGGTACACTAATGCCCAGTGCAGGATGTATGATAGTTCATGAAGACCTATTCTGTGTCCTGCATGTCGTCAGCTCTATGATTTTAAAACTCATTAAAAATCCTAAATGACTCGAGCTGTTAACATTGTTTTACCAAGGGCTCTCTGTTTTGTCTGGTTTCATCAAATACCCTCTGGGCTTCCGTAGTGACCAGATGGACTCACCAGTCTAAACTTCTTTCACTCCTTAGTACCTGTGGTCGTATCCATATTCCATCAGGGAGCAGTATAATGTCTGGAGCTGTTATAACCTGTGTATTCCATCAGGGAGCAGTATAATGTCTGGAGCTGTTATAACCTGTGTATTCCATCAGTCTGTGTATTCCATCAGGGAGCAATATAATGTATGTAGCTGTTATAACCTGTGTATTCCATCAGGGAGCAGTATAATGTCTGGAGCTGTTATAACCTGTGTATTCCATCAGGGAGCAGTATAATGTCTGGAGCTGTTATAACCTGTGTATTCTATCAGGGAGCAGTATAATGTCTGGAGCTGTTATAACCTGTGTATTCCATCAGGGAGCAGTATAATGTCTGGAGCTGTTATAACCTGTGTATTCCATCAGGGAGCAGTATGTCTGGAGCTGTTATAACCTGTGTATTCCATCAGGGAGCAGTATAATGTCTGGAGCTGTTATAACCTGTGTATTCTATCAGGGAGCAGTATAATGTCTGGAGCTGTTATAACCTGTGTATTCCATCAGGGAGCAGTATAATGTCTGGAGCTGTTATAACCTGTGTATTCCATCAGGGAGCAGTATAATGTCTGGGGCTGTTATAACCTGTGTATTCCATCAGGGAGCAGTATCATGTCTGGTGCTGTTATAACCTGTGTATTCCATCAGGGAGCAGTATGTCTGGAGCTGTTATAACCTGTGTATTCCATCAGGGAGCAGTATCATGTCTGGTGCTGTTATAACCTGTGTATTCCATCAGGGAGCAGTATGTCTGGAGCTGTTATAACCTGTGTATTCCATCAGGGAGCAGTATAATGTCTGGTGCTGTTATAACCTGTGTATTCCATCAGGGAGCAGTATAATGTCTGGAGTTGTTATAACCTGTGTATTCCATCAGGGAGCAGTATAATGTCTGGAGCTGTTATAACCTGTGTATTCCATCAGGGAGCAGTATAATGTCTGGAGCTGTTATAACCTGTGTATTCCATCAGGGAGCAGTATAATGTCTGGAGCTGTTATAACCTGTGTATTCCATCAGGGAGCCAGTATAATGTCTGGAGCTGTTATAACCTGTGTATTACATCAGGGAGCAGTATAATGTCTGGAGCTGTTATAACCTGTGTATTCCTTCAGGGAGCAGTATAATGTCTGGAGCTGTTATAACCTGTGTATTCCATCAGGGAGCAGTATAATGTCTGGAGCTGTTATAACCTGTGTATTCCATCAGGGTGCAGTATAATGTATGTAGCTGTTATAACCTGTGTATTCCATCAGGGAGCAGTATAATGTCTGGAGCTGTTATAACCTGTGTATTCCATCAGGGAGCAGTATAATGTCTGGAGCTGTTATAACCTGTGTATTCCATCAGGGAGCAGTATAATGTCTGGCTGGTATAACCTGTGTATTCCATCAGGGAGCAGTATAATGTCTGGAGCTGTTATAACCTGTGTGTTCCATCAGGGAGCAGTATAACGTCTGGAGCTGTTATAACCTGTGTATTCCATCAGGGAGCAGTATAATGTCTGGAGCTGTTATAACCTGTGTATTCCATCAGGGAGCAGTATAATGTCTGGAGCTGTTATAACCTGTGTATTCCATCAGTCTGTGTATTCTATCAGGGAGCAATATAATGTCTGTAGCTGTTATAACCTGTGTATTCCACCAGGGAGCAGTATAATGTCTGGGGGCTGTTATTAGACGATGGTGTCCTCTATCAGCAGAACTATCAGCTGCCTCTCGTGTTGTCATTAGTATTCTGTACTAGTGTTGTCATTAGTATTCTGTACTAGTGTTGTCGTTAGTGTTCTGTACTAGTGTTGTCATTAGTGTTCTGTACTAGTGTTGTCATTAGTGTTCTGGACTAGTGTTGTCATTAGTGTTCTGGACTAGTGTTGTCATTAGTGTTCTGGACTAGTGTTGTCATTAGTGTTCTGGACTAGTGTTGTCATTAGTGTTCTGGACTGGTGTTGTCATTAGTGTTCTGGACTGGTGTTGTCATTAGTGTTCTGGACTAGTGTTCTGGATTAGTGTTCTGGACTAGTGTTGTCGTTAGTGTTCGGTACTAGTGTTGTCGTTAGTGTTCTGGACTAGTGTTGTCGTTAGTGTTCTGGACTAGTGTTGTCGTTAGTGTTCTGGACTAGTGTTGTCGTTAGTGTTCTGGAATAGTGTTCTGGACTAGTGTTGTCATTAGTGTTCGGTACTAGTGTTGTCATTAGTGTTCGGTACTAGTGTTGTCGTTAGTGTTCGGGACTAGTGTTGTCGTTAGTGTTCGGGACTAGTGTTGTCGTTAGTGTTCGGGACTAGTGTTGTCGTTAGTGTTCTGGACTAGTGTTGTCGTTAGTGTTCTGGACTAGTGTTGTCGTTAGTGTTCTGGACTAGTGTTGTCGTCAGTGTTCTGGACTAGTGTTGTCATTAGTGTTCGGTACTAGTGTTGTCGTTAGTGTTCGGTACTAGTGTTGTCGTTACTGTTCGGGACTAGTGTTGTCGTTAGTGTTCGGGACTAGTGTTGTCGTTAGTGTTCGGGACTAGTGTTGTCGTTAGTGTTCTGGACTAGTGTTGTCGTTAGTGTTCTGGACTAGTGTTGTCGTTAGTGTTCTGGACTAGTGTTGTCGTTAGTGTTCTGGACTAGTGTTGTCGTTAGTGTTCTGGACTAGTGTTCTGGACTAGTGTTGTCATTAGTGTTCGGGACTAGTGTTGTCATTAGTGTTCGGTACTAGTGTTGTCATTAGTGTTCGGGACTAGTGTTGTCATTAGTGTTCGGGACTAGTGTTGTCATTAGTGTTCGGGACTAGTGTTGTCATTAGTGTTCGGTACTAGTGTTGTCATTAGTGTTCGGTACTAGTGTTGTCATTAGTGTTCGGTACTAGTGCTGTCATCCGCCAGGACAGCGGAGTCAATCACCACCTTCCGGAGACACCTGAAACCCCACCTCTTCAAGGAATACCTAGGATAGGATAAGTAATCCTTCTCACCACCCCCCCCCCTTAATGATTTAGATGCACTATTGTAAAGTGGCTGTTCCACTGGATGTCAGAAGGTGAATTCACCAATTTGTAAGTCGCTCTGGATAAGAGCGTCTGCTAAATGACTTAAATGTAAATGTAAATGTCATTAGTTTTCGGTACTAGTGTTGTCATTAGTGTTCGGTACTAGTGTTGTCATTAGTGTTCGGTACTAGTGTTGTCGTTAGTGTTCGGTACTAGTGTTGTCGTTAGTGTTCGGTACTAGTGTTGTCGTTAGTGTTCGGTACTAGTGTTGTCGTTAGTGTTCGGGACTAGTGTTGTCGTTAGTGTTCTGGACTAGTGTTGTCGTTAGTGTTCTGGACTAGTGTTGTCGTTAGTGTTCTGGACTAGTGTTGTCGTTAGTGTTCTGGACTAGTGTTGTCGTTAGTGTTCTGGACTAGTGTTGTCGTTAGTGTTCTGGACTAGTGTTGTCGTTAGTGTTCTGGATTAGTGTTCTGGACTAGTGTTGTCATTAGTGTTCGGTACTAGTGTTGTCATTAGTGTTCGGTACTAGTGTTGTCATTAGTGTTCGGGACTAGTGTTGTCATTAGTGTTCGGGACTAGTGTTGTCATTAGTGTTCGGGACTAGTGTTGTCATTAGTGTTCGGGACTAGTGTTGTCATTAGTGTTCGGTACTAGTGCTGTCGTTAGTGTTCGGTACTGGTGCTGTCGTTAGTGTTCTGGACTGGTGCTGTCGTTAGTGTTCTGGACTGGTGCTGTCGTTAGTGTTCTGGACTGGTGCTGTCGTTAGTGTTCTGGACTGGTGTTGTCGTTAGTGTTCTGGACTGGTGTTGTCGTTAGTGTTCTGGACTGGTGTTGTCGTTAGTGTTCTGGACTGGTGTTGTCGTTAGTGTTCTGGACTGGTGTTGTCGTTAGTGTTCTGGACTGGTGTTGTCGTTAGTGTTCTGGACTGGTGTTGTCGTTAGTGTTCGGGACTGGTGTTGTCGTTAGTGTTCGGGACTGGTGCTGTCGTTAGTGTTCGGGACTGGTGCTGTCGTTAGTGTTCGGGACTGGTGCTGTCGTTAGTGTTCTGGACTGGTGCTGTCGTTAGTGTTCTGGACTGGTGCTGTCGTTAGTGTTCTGGACTGGTGCTGTCGTTAGTGTTCTGGACTGGTGCTGTCGTTAGTGTTCTGGACTGGTGCTGTCGTTAGTGTTCTGGACTGGTGCTGTCGTTAGTGTTCTGGACTGGTGCTGTCGTTAGTGTTCTGGACTGGTGCTGTCGTTAGTGTTCTGGACTGGTGCTGTCGTTAGTGTTCTGGACTGGTGCTGTCGTTAGTGTTCTGGACTGGTGCTGTCGTTAGTGTTCTGGACTGGTGCTGTCGTTAGTGTTCTGGACTGGTGCTGTCGTTAGTGTTCTGGACTGGTGTTGTCGTTAGTGTTCTGGACTGGTGTTGTCGTTAGTGTTCTGGACTGGTGTTGTCGTTAGTGTTCTGGACTGGTATGTCGTTAGTGTTCTGGACTGGTGTTGTCGTTAGTGTTCTGGACTGGTGTTGTCGTTAGTGTTCTGGACTGGTGTTGTCATTAGTGTTCTGGACTGGTGTTGTCATTAGTGTTCTGGACTAGTGTTCTGGATTAGTGTTCTGGACTAGTGTTGTCATTAGTGTTCGGTACTAGTGTTGTCGTTAGTGTTCTGGACTAGTGTTGTCGTTAGTGTTCTGGACTAGTGTTGTCGTTAGTGTTCTGGACTAGTGTTGTCGTTAGTGTTCTGGAATAGTGTTCTGGACTAGTGTTGTCATTAGTGTTCGGTACTAGTGTTGTCATTAGTGTTCGGTACTAGTGTTGTCGTTAGTGTTCGGGACTAGTGTTGTCGTTAGTGTTCGGGACTAGTGTTGTCGTTAGTGTTCGGGACTAGTGTTGTCGTTAGTGTTCTGGACTAGTGTTGTCGTTAGTGTTCTGGACTAGTGTTGTCGTCAGTGTTCTGGACTAGTGTTGTCGTCAGTGTTCTGGACTAGTGTTGTCATTAGTGTTCGGTACTAGTGTTGTCGTTAGTGTTCGGTACTAGTGTTGTCGTTACTGTTCGGGACTAGTGTTGTCGTTAGTGTTCGGGACTAGTGTTGTCGTTAGTGTTCTGGACTAGTGTTGTCGTTAGTGTTCTGGACTAGTGTTGTCGTTAGTGTTCTGGACTAGTGTTGTCGTTAGTGTTCTGGACTAGTGTTGTCGTTAGTGTTCTGGACTAGTGTTGTCGTTAGTGTTCTGGACTAGTGTTGTCGTTAGTGTTCTGGACTAGTGTTCTGGACTAGTGTTGTCATTAGTTTTCGGGACTAGTGTTGTCATTAGTGTTCGGTACTAGTGTTGTCATTAGTGTTCGGGACTAGTGTTGTCATTAGTGTTCGGGACTAGTGTTGTCATTAGTGTTCGGGACTAGTGTTGTCATTAGTGTTCGGTACTAGTGTTGTCATTAGTGTTCGGTACTAGTGTTGTCATTAGTGTTCGGTACTAGTGCTGTCATCCGCCAGGACAGCGGAGTCAATCACCACCTTCCGGAGACACCTGAAACCCCACCTCTTCAAGGAATACCTAGGATAGGATAAGTAATCCTTCTCACCCCCCCCCCCTTAATGATTTAGATGCACTATTGTAAAGTGGCTGTTCCACTGGATGTCAGAAGGTGAATTCACCAATTTGTAAGTCGCTCTGGATAAGAGCGTCTGCTAAATGACTTAAATGTAAATTTAAATGTCATTAGTTTTCGGTACTAGTGTTGTCATTAGTGTTCGGTACTAGTGTTGTCATTAGTGTTCGGTACTAGTGTTGTCATTAGTGTTCGGTACTAGTGTTGTCGTTAGTGTTCGGTACTAGTGTTGTCGTTAGTGTTCGGTACTAGTGTTGTCGTTAGTGTTCTGGACTAGTGTTGTCGTTAGTGTTCTGGACTAGTGTTGTCGTTAGTGTTCTGGACTAGTGTTGTCGTTAGTGTTCTGGACTAGTGTTGTCGTTAGTGTTCTGGACTAGTGTTGTCGTTAGTGTTCTGGACTAGTGTTGTCGTTAGTGTTCTGGACTAGTGTTGTCGTTAGTGTTCTGGACTAGTGTTGTCGTTAGTGTTCTGGATTAGTGTTCTGGACTAGTGTTGTCATTAGTGTTCGGTACTAGTGTTGTCATTAGTGTTCGGGACTAGTGTTGTCATTAGTGTTCGGGACTAGTGTTGTCATTAGTGTTCTGGACTGGTGTTGTCGTTAGTGTTCTGGACTGGTGTTGTCGTTAGTGTTCTGGACTGGTGTTGTCGTTAGTGTTCTGGACTGGTGTTGTCGTTAGTGTTCTGGACTGGTGTTGTCGTTAGTGTTCGGGACTGGTGTTGTCGTTAGTGTTCGGGACTGGTGCTGTCGTTAGTGTTCGGGACTGGTGCTGTCGTTAGTGTTCGGGACTGGTGCTGTCGTTAGTGTTCTGGACTGGTGCTGTCGTTAGTGTTCTGGACTGGTGCTGTCGTTAGTGTTCTGGACTGGTGCTGTCGTTAGTGTTCTGGACTGGTGCTGTCGTTAGTGTTCTGGACTGGTGCTGTCGTTAGTGTTCTGGACTGGTGCTGTCGTTAGTGTTCTGGACTGGTGTTGTCGTTAGTGTTCTGGACTGGTGTTGTCGTTAGTCTTCTGGACTGGTGTTGTCGTTAGTGTTCTGGACTGGTGTTGTCGTTAGTGTTCTGGACTGGTGTTGTCGTTAGTGTTCTGGACTGGTGTTGTCGTTAGTGTTCTGGACTGGTGTTGTCGTTAGTGTTCTGGACTGGTGTTGTCGTTAGTGTTCTGGACTGGTGTTGTCGTTAGTGTTCTGGACTGGTGTTGTCGTTAGTGTTCTGGACTGGTGTTGTCGTTAGTGTTCTGGACTGGTGTTGTCGTTAGTGTTGTCATTAGTGTTCTGTACTAGTGTTGTCATTAGTGTTCGGTACTAGTGTTGTCATTAGTGTTCGGTACTAGTGTTGTCGTTAGTGTTCGGTACTAGTGTTGTCGTTAGTGTTCGGTACTAGTGTTGTCGTTAGTGTTCTGGACTAGTGTTGTCGTTAGTGTTCGGTACTAGTGTTGTCATTAGTGTTCGGTACTAGTGTTGTCATTAGTGTTCGGTACTAGTGTTGTCATTAGTGTTCGGTACTAGTGTTGTCGTTAGTGTTCGGTACTAGTGTTGTCGTTAGTGTTCGGTACTAGTGTTGTCGTTAGTGTTCTGGACTAGTGTTGTCGTTAGTGTTCTGGACTAGTGTTGTCGTTAGTGTTCTGGACTAGTGTTGTCGTTAGTGTTCTGGACTAGTGTTGTCGTTAGTGTTCTGGACTAGTGTTGTCGTTAGTGTTCTGGACTAGTGTTGTCGTTAGTGTTCTGGACTAGTGTTGCCGTTAGTGTTCTGGACTAGTGTTGTCGTTAGTGTTCTGGATTAGTGTTCTGGACTAGTGTTGTCATTAGTGTTCGGTACTAGTGTTGTCATTAGTGTTCGGGACTAGTGTTGTCATTAGTGTTCGGGACTAGTGTTGTCATTAGTGTTCGGGACTAGTGTTGTCATTAGTGTTCGGTACTAGTGCTGTCATTAGTGTTCGGTACTGGTGCTGTCGTTAGTGTTCTGGACTGGTGCTGTCGTTAGTGTTCTGGACTGGTGCTGTCGTTAGTGTTCGGGACTGGTGTTGTCGTTAGTGTTCGGGACTGGTGCTGTCGTTAGTGTTCGGGACTGGTGCTGTCGTTAGTGTTCGGGACTGGTGCTGTCGTTAGTGTTCTGGACTGGTGCTGTCGTTAGTGTTCTGGACTGGTGCTGTCGTTAGTGTTCTGGACTGGTGCTGTCGTTAGTGTTCTGGACTGGTGCTGTCGTTAGTGTTCTGGACTGGTGCTGTCGTTAGTGTTCTGGACTGGTGCTGTCGTTAGTGTTCTGGACTGGTGCTGTCGTTAGTGTTCTGGACTGGTGTTGTCGTTAGTGTTCTGGACTGGTGTTGTCGTTAGTCTTCTGGACTGGTGTTGTCGTTAGTGTTCTGGACTGGTGTTGTCGTTAGTGTTCTGGACTGGTGTTGTCGTTAGTGTTCTGGACTGGTGTTGTCGTTAGTGTTCTGGACTGGTGTTGTCGTTAGTGTTCTGGACTGGTGTTGTCGTTAGTGTTCTGGACTGGTGTTCTGGACTAGTGTTGTCATTAGTGTTCTGGACTAGTGTTGTCATTAGTGTTCGGTACTAGTGTTGTCATTAGTGTTCGGGACTAGTGTTGTCGTTAGTGTTCGGGACTGGTGTTGTCGTTAGTGTTCGGTACTGGTGTTGTCGTTAGTGTTCGGTACTGGTGTTGTCGTTAGTGTTCGGTACTGGTGTTGTCGTTAGTGTTCTGGACTGGTGTTGTCGTTAGTGTTCTGGACTGGTGTTGTCGTTAGTGTTCTGGACTGGTGTTGTCGTTAGTGTTCTGGACTGGTGTTGTCGTTAGTGTTCTGGACTGGTGTTGTCGTTAGTGTTCTGGACTGGTGTTGTCGTTAGTGTTCTGGACTGGTGTTGTCGTTAGTGTTCTGGACTGGTGTTGTCGTTAGTGTTCTGGACTGGTGTTGTCGTTAGTGTTGTCATTAGTGTTCTGTACTAGTGTTGTCATTAGTGTTCGGTACTAGTGTTGTCATTAGTGTTCGGTACTAGTGTTGTCGTTAGTGTTCGGTACTAGTGTTGTCGTTAGTGTTCGGTACTAGTGTTGTCGTTAGTGTTCTGGACTAGTGTTGTCGTTAGTGTTCGGTACTAGTGTTGTCATTAGTGTTCGGTACTAGTGTTGTCATTAGTGTTCGGTACTAGTGTTGTCATTAGTGTTCGGTACTAGTGTTGTCGTTAGTGTTCGGTACTAGTGTTGTCGTTAGTGTTCGGTACTAGTGTTGTCGTTAGTGTTCTGGACTAGTGTTGTCGTTAGTGTTCTGGACTAGTGTTGTCGTTAGTGTTCTGGACTAGTGTTGTCGTTAGTGTTCTGGACTAGTGTTGTCGTTAGTGTTCTGGACTAGTGTTGTCGTTAGTGTTCTGGACTAGTGTTGTCGTTAGTGTTCTGGACTAGTGTTGTCGTTAGTGTTCTGGACTAGTGTTGTCGTTAGTGTTCTGGATTAGTGTTCTGGACTAGTGTTGTCATTAGTGTTCGGTACTAGTGTTGTCATTAGTGTTCGGGACTAGTGTTGTCATTAGTGTTCGGGACTAGTGTTGTCATTAGTGTTCGGGACTAGTGTTGTCATTAGTGTTCGGTACTAGTGCTGTCATTAGTGTTCGGTACTGGTGCTGTCGTTAGTGTTCTGGACTGGTGCTGTCGTTAGTGTTCTGGACTGGTGCTGTCGTTAGTGTTCTGGACTGGTGTTGTCGTTAGTGTTCTGGACTGGTGTTGTCGTTAGTGTTCTGGACTGGTGTTGTCGTTAGTGTTCTGGACTGGTGTTGTCGTTAGTGTTCTGGACTGGTGTTGTCGTTAGTGTTCTGGACTGGTGTTGTCGTTAGTGTTCGGGACTGGTGTTGTCGTTAGTGTTCGGGACTGGTGCTGTCGTTAGTGTTCGGGACTGGTGCTGTCGTTAGTGTTCGGGACTGGTGCTGTCGTTAGTGTTCTGGACTGGTGCTGTCGTTAGTGTTCTGGACTGGTGCTGTCGTTAGTGTTCTGGACTGGTGCTGTCGTTAGTGTTCTGGACTGGTGCTGTCGTTAGTGTTCTGGACTGGTGCTGTCGTTAGTGTTCTGGACTGGTGCTGTCGTTAGTGTTCTGGACTGGTGCTGTCGTTAGTGTTCTGGACTGGTGTTGTCGTTAGTCTTCTGGACTGGTGTTGTCGTTAGTCTTCTGGACTGGTGTTGTCGTTAGTGTTCTGGACTAGTGTTGTCGTTAGTGTTCTGGACTGGTGTTCTGGACTAGTGTTGTCATTAGTGTTCTGGACTAGTGTTGTCATTAGTGTTCGGTACTAGTGTTGTCATTAGTGTTCGGGACTAGTGTTGTCATTAGTGTTCGGGACTAGTGTTGTCGTTAGTGTTCGGTACTGGTGTTGTCGTTAGTGTTCGGTACTGGTGTTGTCGTTAGTGTTCGGTACTGGTGTTGTCGTTAGTGTTCTGGACTGGTGTTGTCGTTAGTGTTCTGGACTGGTGTTGTCGTTAGTGTTCTGGACTGGTGTTGTCGTTAGTGTTCTGGACTGGTGTTGTCGTTAGTGTTCTGGACTGGTGTTGTCGTTAGTGTTCTGGACTGGTGTTGTCGTTAGTGTTCTGGACTGGTGTTGTCGTTAGTGTTGTCATTAGTGTTCTGTACTAGTGTTGTCATTAGTGTTGTCATTAGTGTTCGGTACTAGTGTTGTCATTAGTGTTGTCATTAGTGTTCGGTACTAGTGTTGTCATTAGTATTCTGTACTAGTGCTGTCATTAGTGTTCGGTACTAGTGTTGTCGTTAGTGTTCTGGACTAGTGTTGTCGTTAGTGTTCTGGACTAGTGTTGTCGTTAGTGTTCTGGACTAGTGTTGTCACCAGTGTTCTGTACTAGTGTTGTCACCAGTGTTCGGTACTAGTGTTGTCATTAGTGTTCTGTACTAGTGTTGTCATTAGTATTCTGTACTAGTGTTGTCATTAGTGTTCGGTACTAGTGTTGTCATTAGTGTTCTGTACTAGTGTTGTCATTAGTGTTCTGTACTAGTGTTGTCATTAGTATTCTGTACTAGTGTTGTCATTAGTATTCTGTACTAGTGTTGTCATTAGTATTCTGTACTAGTGTTGTCATTAGTGTTCTGTACTAGTGCTGTCGTTAGTGTTCGGTACTAGTGTTCTCGTTAGTGTTCTGTACTAGTGTTGTCATTAGTGTTCGGTACTAGTGTTCTCATTAGTGTTCTGTACTAGTGTTGTCATTAGTGTTCTGTACTAGTGTTGTCACCAGTGTTCGGTACTAGTGTTGTCATTAGTGTTCTGTACTAGTGTTGTCATTAGTGTTCTGTACTAGTGTTGTCATTAGTGTTCTGTACTAGTGTTGTCATTAGTGTTCGGTACTAGTGTTGTCATTAGTGTTCGGTACTAGTGTTGTCATTAGTGTTCGGTACAAGTGTTGTCACCATACGACCATTTTAACTTCCAACCCAATACCAGCTTTACTATCACCATACTCTATAGCATCACATCACTTGATACCAAAACTAGATCACACATAGAAAAGACATATTTGCCAAAGTTACAGAATGGCACTTGATCCAGACAGATAAATTCAGCTTTTGAGTTCAATATCATTACATTTGAAATGTTTTACTTGCAACATTGTTCACGGAGACAGCCTTATATGCAGTAATTAATAAATTATACAATCATATACAATCAATTAGACTTTTACCTATCTGACTCCATAATGGTAATCAGTTATTGGAATGTTCCATCTCTATTGGTGAACTGGGTAAATCAGGATGTCGACTAGGTCTATTCATAATACAGGTGAATGCATATTATTCAATAGGACTGTGTGTATTTATTGAGTTATTCAGCTTGTTTTGGCTGATTTCATGAGGTTACAGACGACAAACAATCCCTTTTCATTTACGACTTATTGGTAACGGATAAGAGAACATATTTTATTGTACTGATTAACAACATTTGTGTAGAAAAAAAAGCAGTCTTCTTTATAGACGTGTGCGCTGTCTCTTTAAATGAGTGTCATTTGTTAGGCTGATTGTGGGTATGGAATCTACTGGAAACCAGGAGGAGGCAAAGGAGAGAATTCGTTTTTGGTGCTGCAATGGAGACTAAGTCAATTAATAAAGTTTGTGGTGACAATCAGCTTTAAAATCTGCCTATTTTGCATTATGGTTTGGTAATTATCACAAAGTACGTGGGTAGTGAATTCATCTGTAGTCGAGTTAGGAAAGTTTGCCTACATTTTAAACCTGGAAGCTACCGGTATCATCCTGCATTGTAAAAACAATTCTGGCCTGTATGGACATTGTTTTGCGAACCGTAATGAACAATTTCATTACGGTCCGTGTAGCATTATTCAAGCGTGTTAGTGTCTGTGCAGCATGAGTGGGGACTGTGGAGCTAATGCAGCTTCAGAACACTCAAAAATGTACAGACGTTTCGGTATTCCCTGCAACACTATTCTGTACTCTGATTAGACTGATCTGTTACACTGCCCTCTTGTGGGAGAATAGAGGTACTGACAGATGAGAAAAACTGACACTGACTGAAAGAAGTATTTAGAAATGTTGACTAAAACTAGAAGTAACTGAAGCAGTACTGTCTATAAATATAATGTACTTTCACCCTGACCCCTAACATCTCCTGTAGCTGGGGTCGGCCATCTTGGAGGCAGTGGAGAGGAACACGCTCAGTGTGGAGCCGGTGGGCTTCCAGACGCTGCCTGTCGTCAAGGCCTCTGCTGTGGAGTGTGGAGGACCAAAGTGAGTACGCTAACAACTACCCCAGCTGACAACTACCCCAGCTAACATGCTAACAACTACCCCAGGTGACCACTACCCCAGCTAACATGCTAACAACTACCCCAGCTGACGACTACCCCAGCTGACGACTACCCCAGCTAACACGCTGACAACTACCCCCGCTGACAACTACCCCAGCTGACGACTACCCCAGCTAACACGCTGGTGACTACCCCAGCTGACGACTACCCCAGCTAACACGCTGACGACTACCCCAGCTGACGACTACCCCAGCTGACGACTACCCCAGCTGACGACTACCCCAGCTGACGACTACCCCAGCTGACGACTACCCCAGCTGACGACTACCCCAGCTGACGACTACCCCAGCTGACATGCTAACAACTACCCCAGCTGACGACTACCCCAGCTAACACGCTGACGACTACCCCAGGTGACAACTACCCCAGCTGACATGCTAACAACTACCCCAGCTGACGACAACCCCAGCTGACATGCTAACAACTACCCCAGCTGACGACTACCCCAGGTGACAACTACCCCAGCTGACACGCTAACAACTACCCCAGGTGACAACTACCCCAGCTAACATGCTAACAACTACCCCAGGTGACAACTACCCCAGCTAACATGCTAACAACTACCCCAGGTGACAACTACCCCAGGTGACAACTACCCCAGCTAACACGCTGACGACTACCCCAGCTAACACGCTGACGACTACCCCAGCTAACACGCTGACAACTACCCCAGCTAACACGCTGACCACTACCCCAGCTGACACGCTGACCACTACCCCAGCTGACACGCTGACGACTACCCCAGCTGACACGCTGACCACTACCCCAGCTGACGACGACCCCAGCTGATGACTACCCCAGCTAACCCGGCTAACGGCTAACCCTGCTAACGACTAGCCCAGCTGACCACTACCCCAGCTGACACGCTGACCACTACTCCAGCTGACACGCTGACCACTACCCCAGCTGACACGCTGACCGCTACCCCAGCTGACCGCTACCCCAGCTGACACGCTGACCACTACCCCAGCTAACACGCTGACCACTACCCCAGCTAACCCGACTAACGGCTAACCCTGCTAACCCGGCTAACCCTGCTAACCCGGCTAACGGCTAACCCTGCTAACCCGGCTAACGGCTAACCCTGCTAACCCGGCTAACGGCTAACCCTGCTAACGACTAGCCCATCTAACGACTAGCCCATCTAACGACTACCCCCGCTAACACACTGACCACCACTGCTCATTGTTTACAAAAGTTGAGAGGAATTATCAGTAACCATCTACAGTTGTCTATCATTCATTCACCCTACCGTTTTCTCTTCGTTTTGTTCACTGCTGTTCTCTGTATGTTCCTCAGTCACATTCTAACATGTCCTCCACTGTTCTCCATGTTCCCTCTGTTTAATAGGCCTCACATTCTAACATGTTCCTCCACTGTTCTCCATGTTCTCCATGTTCCTTCTGTTTAATATGCCTCACATTCTAGCATGTTCCTCCACTGTTCTCCATGTTCTCCATGTTCCCTCGTGTTTAATAGGCCTCACATTCTAACATGTTCCTCCACTGTTCTCCATGTTCCTTCTGTTTAATATGCCTCACATTCTAGCAACATGCTCCTCCACTTACACTACATGGCCAAAAGTATGTGGACACCTGCTCATCAAACACCTCATTCCAAAATCTTGGGCATTAATATGGAGTTGGTCCCCTCCATTGCTGCTACAACAGCCTCCACTCTTCTGGGAAGAGTTTCCATTAGTTGTTGGAACATTGCTGAGTGGACTTTCTTCCATTTAGCCAACGAGCATTAGTGAGGTCAGACACTGATGTTGGGTGATTAGGTCTGGCTCGCCGTCGGCGTTCCAATTCATCCCAAAGGTGTTGGATGGGGTTTAGGTCAGGCCTATACAGGCCAGTCAAGTTCTTCCACACTGATCTCGACAAACCACTTCTGTATGAACCTGGCTTTGTGCACGGGGTGTTGTCCTGCTGAAACAGGAAAGGTCACTGTGCATTGGGGCAGGTAGCGTTCTCCTGGCATTCTCAAAACCCAGATTGGTACGTCGGACTGCCAGATGGTGAAGCGGGACTCATCCCTCCAGAGAACACGTTTCCGCTGCTCCAGAGTCCAATGGCGTTGAGCTTTACGCCACTGCAGCCGTCGCTTGGCATTGCTGATTCTGGGCTCGTGTGTTGCTGTTCTGCCATGGAAACCCATTTCATGAATCTCCTGACCAACAGTTTTGTGCTGATGTTGCTTCCAGCAGCAGTTTGGAACTCGGTAGAGAGTGATGCAACCGAGGACAGACTTAAATTTATTTTTTATACACTCAACCCACTTCAGCTCTCGATGGTCCCTTTTTATACACTCTACCCACTTCAGCTCTTGATGGTCCCTTTTTATACACTCTACCCACTTCAGCTCTCGATGGTCCCTTTTTATACACTCTACCCACTTCAGCTCTCGATGGTCCCTTTTTATACACTCAACCCACTTCAGCTCTCGATGGTCCCTTTCTGTGAGCTTGTGTGGCCTATCACTGTTTTTCTCCTAGACGTTTCCACTTCACAATAACAGCACTTACAGTTGACCGGGGCAGCTCTAGTAGGGCAGAAATTTAACGAACTGACTTGTTGAAAAGGTGGCATCCTATGACGGTGCCACGTTAAAAGTCACTGAGCTCAGTGACGCAGTGGTTAAGGACGCTGTACTGCAGCGCCAGCTGTGCCACCAGAGACTCTGGGTTCGCACCCAGGCTCTGTCGTAACCGGCCGCGACCGGGAGGTCCGTGGGGTGACGCACAATTGGCCTAGCGTCGTCCGGGTTAGGGAGGGTTTGGCCGGTAGGGAAATCCTTGTCTCATCGCGCACCAGCGACTCCTGTGGCGGGCCGGGCGCAGTGCGCGCTAACCAAGGCTGCCAGGTGCATGGTGTTTTCTCCGACACATTGGCGCAGCTGGTTTCCGGGTTGGATGGCGCTGTGTTAAGAAGCAGTGCGGCTTGGTTGGGTTGTGTATCGGAGGACGCATGACTTTCAACCTTCGTCTCTCCCGAACCCGTACGGGAGTTGTAGTGATGAGACAAGATAGTAGCTACTAAACAATTGGATACCACGAAATTGGGGAGAAAAAGGGGTAAAATTTAAATAAATAAAAATACATTTAAAAAAGTCACTGAGCTCTTCAGTAAGGCCATTCTACTGCTAATGTTTGTCTATGGAGATCGCATGGCAGTGTGCTCAGTTTTCTACACCTGTCAGCAACGGTTGAGGTTGAAATAGCCGAATCCACTGATTTTTGAAAGGGTGTCCACATACATTTGAATATATAGTGTATCTCCATGTCTGTGTTTAATATGCTCTCCTTCTGCTCTGTCTACAATATGAATCAGTAATCATCTCTCTAGAATCCTAGGGGGAGATTACAATGTACTGAAACGGCTATCCTCCTTCCTCACCCAACCGTGACCAATCAGAATCCACCGCTGGCAATTGACTTCCTGATAATGTCTCTGACCTTGGTTAGAATATTTTGTGGATTAAAGGAGATTATTTGTTCAAGTTGGGAGGAAGAAGAGAGAATTGGGGGAAATTATGTTTTTGTTCTCAGTGGTTCACTGTCTGTGTGAAGGGAATACAATGTGTTTACCCAAAGACCGCATTCATTCTGGTTCCACCCTGCTCTCACCATTTCTTTCATTCTTCCTCGATGTGTCTCTCCCCCTCGCTCTATGTGTCTCCCCCTCGCTCTGTGTGTCTCCCCCTCGCTCTGTGTCTCTCCCCCTCGCTCTGTGTGTCTCTCCCCCTCGCTCTGTGTCTCTCCCCCTCGCTCTGTGTCTCTCCCCCTCGCTCTGTGTCTCTCCCCCTCGCTCTGTGTCTCTCCCCCTCGCTCTGTGTGTGTCTCCCCTCGCTCTGTGTGTCTCTCCCCCTCGCTCTGTGTGTCTCTCCCCCTCGCTCTGTGTCTCTTCCCCTCGCTCTGTGTGTCTCTCCCCCTCGCTCTGTGTGTGTCCTCCATCCCTCTTTCTATTCCTTAAACATGATCAGTCCAGTTAGGCTGGCCAGGCCTGGTCTCTCAATGTGCTGTGATGTTGAGCTTTAGGTGATGAGACATTCAGCTGTTTTCAGGGTAATACTGGGCCTCTTCCTTACCACTTGGTTTCAGAATGGTCTTCCTTACCACTTGGTATCAGAATGGTCTTTCTTACCACTTGGTTTCAGAATGGTCTTCCTTACCACTTGGTTTCAGAATGGTCTTCCTTACCACTTGGTTTCAGAATGGTCTTTCTTACCACTTGGTTTCAGAATGGTCTTTCTTACCACTTGGTTTCAGAATGGTCTTCCTTACCACTTGGTTTCAGAATGGTCTTTCTTATCACTTGGTTTCAGAATGGTCTTCCTTACCACTTGGTTTCAGAATGGTCTTTCTTACCACTTGGTTTCAGAATGGTCTTTCTTACCACTTGGTTTCAGAATGGTCTTCCTTACCACTTGGTTTCAGAATGGTCTTCCTTATCACTTGGTTTCAGAATGGTCTTCCTTACCACTTGGTTTCAGAATGGTCTTTCTTATCACTTGGTTTCAGAATGGTCTTCCTTACCACTTGGTTTCAGAATGGTCTTCCTTACCACTTGGTTTCAGAATGGTCTTCCTTATCACTTGGTTTCAGAATGGTCTTCCTTATCACTTGGTTTCAGAATGGTCTTTCTTATCACTGTCTCTCTGTTTCTTGTCTCTCCTCACAGAAAGTGTGCCCTTAGTGGCCAGACCAAAACCTGCAAGCACAGAATCAAGTTTGGTGATTCCAGCAACTATTACTACGTGTCTCCTTTCTGTCGTTATCGGGTGAGTTGTCTACAGCACTCTCATTTATCAACCTGTAGTCCCCTACGACGTCTACAGCACTCTCATTTATCAACCTGTAATCCCCTACAACGTCGACAGCACTCTCATTTATCAAGCTGTAGTCCCCTACGACGTCTACAGCACTCTCATTTATCAACCTGTAATCCCCTACGACGTCTACAGCACTCTCATTTATCAACCTGTAGTCCCCTACGACGTCTACAGCACTCTCATTTATCAACCTGTAGTCCCCTACGACGTCTACAGCACTCTCATTTATCAACCTGTAGTCCCCTACGACGTCTACAGCACTCTCATTTATCAACCTGTAGTCCCCTACGACGTCTACAGCACTCTCATTTATCAACCTGTAGTCCCCTACGACGTCTACAGCACTCTCATTTATCAACCTGTAGTCCCCTACGACGTCTACAGCACTCTCATTTATCAAGCTGTAGTCCCCTACGACGTCTACAGCACTCTCATATAGCAACCTGTAGTCCCCTACGACGTCTACAGCACTCTCATTTATCAACCTGTAGTCCCCTACGACGTCTACAGCACTCTCATTTATCAACCTGTAGTCCCCTACGACGTCTACAGCACTCTCATTTATCAACCTGTAGTCCCCTACGACGTCTACAGCACTCTCATTTATCAACCTGTAGTCCCCTACGACGTCTACAGCACTCTCATTATCAACCTGTAATTCCATACGACATCTACAGCACTCTCATTTATCAACCAGTAGTCCCCTACGACGTCTACAGCACTCTCATTTATCAACCTGTAAACCCATACGACGTCTACAGCACTCTCATTTATCAACCTGTAGTCCCCTACGACGTCTACAGCACTCTCATTTATCAACCTGTAGTCCCCTACGACGTCTACAGTACTCTCATTTATCAACCAGTAGTCCCCTACGACGTCTACAGCACTCTCATTTATCAACCTGTAAACCCATACGACATCTACAGCACTCTCATTTATCAACCTGTAAACCCATATGACGTCTACAGCACTCTCATTTATCAACCTGTAGTCCCCTACGACGTCTACAGCACTCTCATTTATCAACCTGTAAACCCATACGACGTCTACAGCACTCTCATTTATCAACCTGTAAACCCATACGACATCTACAGCACTCTCATTTATCAACCTGTAGTCCCCTAAGACGTCTACAGCACTCTCATTTATCAACCTGTAATCCCTTACGACGTCTACAGCACTCTCATTTATCAACCTGTAATCCCCTACGACGTCCACAGCACTCTCATTTATCAACCTGTAATCCCTTACGACGTCTACAGCACTCTCATTTATCAACCAGTAGTCCCTTACGACGTTTACAGCACTCTCATTTATCAACCTGTAATCCCCTACGACGTCTACAGCACTCTCATTTATCAACCTGTAATTCCATACGACTACAGCACTCTCATTTATCAACCTGTAATCCCCTACGACGTCTACAGCTCTGTTTATCAACCTGTAGTCCCTTACGACGTCTACAGCACTCTCATTTATCAACCTGTAATCCCCTACGACATCTACAGCACTCTCATTTATCAACCTGTAATTCCATACGACTACAGCACTCTCATTTATCAACCTGTAATCCCCTACGACATCTACAGCACTCTCATTTATCAACCTGTAATTCCATACGACTACAGCACTCTCATTTATCAACCTGTAATTCCATACGACTACAGCACTCTCATTTATCAACCTGTAATCCCCTACGACAGGGGTGTCAAAGTCAAATGGACGGAGGGCCAAATAAAAAATTTAGCTACAAGCCGAGGGCCGGACTGTTCGAATGTTCATTGAAAAATTTTTAAATGACGCATATAGTCTAGTGAACCTAATTGAACCTACTGAAAACCTAACAAATATATTCCAATATGATCAGATAAATAAAGCAATATTTTCTTATGGCTCTGTCAGTAATCTTTAATTTTCAACAGACACAAAAGACAAATTTCCTTTATATAAAAATCCCCATAACATGAACATTAAATGAAAGAAACCGGTATTCAAGGCACCATCAGTAGCCTATATTTTCTATTTTAGCAAAAGTGGGCTAAATTTACTTCAAAGAAAAAAACAATAATAGCAATTTTCTATCATCCACTCAACTGAAATATTTTTTCCACAAGTTCATCAATGTTCGGGGTAAGGCTCTGAGCTGAGGAAATCCTCAGAATTGAGTGGAGGTGTTCAGCAGTAAGTCGACTTCTGTGTGATGTTTTGTTCAGGTTCATCAAAGAAAAAAGTTGTTCACACAGGTATGTGCTGCCAAACATAGACAACGTTTGAGCAGCCTGGATGCGCAGCTGGGGCATTGTGTCGGGGAGGAAACGGGCGAACTCCGCAGCACCCACTGCCGCATATTTTGCCCTCAGTGCATCATTGCATTGGAGGTCAATCAACTCCATTTGGAGGTTTGGTGGTGAGCTTTCCACATCAACAGCAAATGGGTTACCGAGCAGTTCCAACCTGCTTTTTTGTGCTTCAAAGTCAGCAAATCGGCGTCGAAAGTCAGCGGCAAGCATACCTATTTTATCAGCCAACTGTGCGCTCGGGAACGCACTGGTAGAGAGCTTCTCTTTCATGGTCTGGCAGCTGGGAAAGTGGCTCAAATTTTCTTTCCGCATCTGCGTCTCCCACAGAGTCAGTTTGGTTTTAAATGCCTTCACTGTACTGTACATATCAGAGATGACATGATCCCGACCCTGCAGCTGCAAGTTCATTGCATTCAGATGACTCGTAATGTCACACAGAAAAGCCATTTCACACAGAAACATTTCGTCTCGGAGTTGTGTTGTGTCTTTCCCTTTGCTGTCCAAGAACAGACAAATCTCCTCACGAAGCTCGAAACATCTTTGAAGCACCTTTCCCTGGCTTAGCCATCGCACCTCTGTGTGATAAGGCAAATCACCATGCTCCGTTTCTAACTCCGTCAGAAATGCCTTGAACTGGCGGTGATTCAAACCTTTGGCTCTGATAAAGTTAACTGTGCGCGTGATGATGCTCATTACATGCTCCATTTTCAAGGCTTTACCGCACAACGCTTCCTGGTGTATGATACAATGATAAGCTGTCAGCTCACCTGTCGCGTTTTCCTCTTGCATCTTTTCCCGTATCTTCGCCACCAGTCCGCTCCTGTGTCCACACATCGCAGGTGCTCCGTCGGTTGTCAAACCCACGAGTTTTTCCCAAGGCAGCTCCATCTCATTTACACATCTTGACACCTCTTCATACAAATCATGCCCCGTAGTTGTGCCATGCATAGGACGTAAAGCCAAAAACTCCTCTGTCACGCTTAGGCTGGAGTCCACTCCGCGGATGAAAATTGACAACTGGGCAATGTCAGAAATGTCGGTGCTCTCATCCACAGCCAAGGAATATGCAATGAAATCTTTTCCCTTTTTCACAAGCTGCTCTTTTAGATTGATGGACAACTGGTCTACTCTCTCGGCAATGGTGTTTCTGCTCAGACTCACATTTAAAAAGAGTTGCCTTTTTTCTGGGCAAACTTCGTCACAAACTTTAATCATGCAGTTTTTGATGAAATCCCCCTCCGTAAATGGCCGGGCTGATTTAGCGATCTCTTCTGCCAAAATAAAACTGGCCTTGACAGCAGCCTGGCCTTGTGATTTGGCTTTTTTGAACAGAGCCTGTCGAGATTTGAGGCCTCGTTTTAATTCCTCTGCCTTTTGTAGCCTTTGTTCCATGTCCATATTCTTGTTTTTGTCCGCGTGTTTCGTTTCATAATGTCGTCTCAGATTATACTCTTTCAGTACCGCCACACTTTCTCCACACAGAAGACACACAGGTTTTCCAGCTACCTCCGTGAACATATACTCCGACTCCCACCTTGTTTGAAACCCCGGTTCTCAGTGTCCACCTTCCGTTTTGCCATTTTTGATGGGTATCTGAAAGTTAATTTTACTGTGATGCTGACGACTGCTGTGCCAATAAATATTGAAATGAAGCAGCCTACTGCTCGGTGCGTCACCGTTGCATTGTGGGAAATGTAGTATTGGTGCGTGTAAAAGATCTGCGGGCTGCCGGCTTGCTGCGGTCTGCGGGCCGGTTCTAATAATAAATCAAGATCATCCCAGGGGCCGTAAAAAACCTTCTCGCGGGCCGGATGTGGCCCGCGGGCCTTGACTCTGACATATGTGCCCTACGACGTCTACAGCACTCTCATTTATCAACCTGTAATTCCATGCGACTACAGCACTCTCATTTATCAACCTGTAATTCCATACGACTACAGCACTCTCATTTATCAACCTGTAATTCCATACGACTACAGCACTCTCATTTATCAACCTGTAATTCCATACGTCTACAGCACTCTCATTTATCAACCTGTAATTCCATACGACTACAGCACTCTCATTTATCAACCTGTAATTCCATACGACTACAGCACTCTCATTTATCAACCTGTAATTCCATACGACTACAGCACTCAAAGTCGTATTCCCTGCATAAGAAAAGGATTCATGTCCACCATCTGTTTCACCAGTCTAGACATTTAACCTTGATCTCTCTCTCTCTCCAGATCACGTCAGTTTGTAACTTCTTTACCTACATCCGCTACATCCACCAAGGGCTGGTCAAGCTGCAGGACGGTGAGATCAGCTCGCAGTGCATTTCCTGTAACGCTGCAGCCATGTTGTTTTTGCCTATACAGTCACATGTGAATACACTTTGTCTTTAGTGGTTCTAGCTAATGTGAAGTTTAGATGGAATACATGGATGGATGTGCTATCAGGAAACCACAGTACAAGGCCACATGCATATGAATAAGTCATGTAGAGTAGTGTGTCTTATGGACCCAGTGGTGCTGTAGATTGGGCTAACTCAACAGCTATCTGACATGGTGGAATCCTATTAGCATAGAAATGGAATACCTAGAATGGGGAATCCCCATTCACCTCAACATTCTGATTCTATTTCTATGTCCATTACCGTAGAGGGTGGAGGCTCATCAGTCACACAGCTCATTAAGAGAAGTCTCCTCAAGGTTACCGACGAGCACAAGAACGCCGTTGTTTTTCAATAGAGGAGACGAGTTCGTAGCCAAGCGATGATGTTTTTAACGTAGCCACGGAATGGCTGTTCTAGCATTTGGTCGTTTTGGTCTCCAGTTGTCATGTTGACAATGTCCCTACAGTCTAGTCAGAATGTGTTGTAATGTGTTATAATGTCCCTACAGTCTAGTCAGAATGTGTTATAATGTGTTGTAATGTCCCTACAGTCTAGTCAGAATGTTATAATGTGTTATAATGTCCCTACAGTCTAGTCAGAATGTGTTGTAATGTGTTATAATGTCCCTACAGTCTAGTCAGAATGTGTTGTAATGTGTTATAATGTCCCTACAGTCTAGTCAGAATGTGTTGTAATGTGTTATAATGTCCCTACAGTCTAGTCAGAATGTGTTGTAATGTGTTATAATGTCCCTACAGTCTAGTCAGAATGTGTTATAATGTGTTGTAATGTCCCTACAGTCTAGTCAGAATGTGTTTTAATGTGTTATAATGTCACTACAGTCTAGTCAGAATGTGTTGTAATGTTTATGCTCTCTTCTGTCCAATCCTCCTTTCCTCCCTCCATCTCCTTTCCTCCCTCCATCTCCTTTCCTGTTCTCCATCTCCGTTCCTGTTCTCCATCTCCTTTCCTGTTCTCCATCTCCTTTCCTCCCTCCATCTCCTTTCCTGTTCTCCATCTCCTTTCCTGTTCTCCATCTCCTTTCCTCCCTCCATCTCCTTTCCTGTTCTCCATCTCCTTTCCTCCCTCCATCTCCTTTCCTGTTCTCCATCTCCTTTCCTGTTCTCCATCTCCTTTCCTGTTCTCCATCTCCTTTCCTGTTCTCCATCTCCTTTCCTCCCTCCATCTCCGTTCCTGTTCTCTAGCAGAACAGATGTTCTGGGAAGTGATGCAGTTGAGGAAAGAGATGAGTTTTGCTAAGCTGGGCTACTACAAGGAGGAACTGTGACCAACCAATCACGATACAGAACAGAGGGATGCGTGTCTGAATCTCAACCTATCATCAGATGCACTCCCGTGATGGACAGGATAGCTCTCCATTGATCCTACCCTCCTGGCTCTCAGGAGGAAGAAGGACCGCCCCCAACGCTCCTCATCGCCACCCCCTTCCAATCTCTCATCCAATCACGTGTCATTTCAGGAGAGTCCTCCCATCCTCTGTCTTCAATACCTACAAGTATATGACTTAAAATGCATGCCCCTTACATCCTGGTCTACCAATAACAGTGAGTAGTTAATCAGGGTGTAAGGGGATTGGTAGTTCAGACTGACTGGTCTACCAATAACAGTGAGTAGTTATTCAGGAAGGGGATTGGTAGTTCAGACTGACTGGTCTACCAATAACAGTGACTAGTTATTCAGGAAGGGGATTGGTAGTTCAGACTGACTGATCTACCAATAACAGTGAGTAGTTATTCAGGACGGGGATTGGTAGTTCAGACTGACTGGTCTACCAATAACAGTGAGTAGTTATTCAGGAAGGGGATTGGTAGTTCAGACTGACTGGTCTACCAATAACAGTGAGTAGTTATTCAGGAAGGGGATTGGTAGTTCAGACTGACTGGTCTACCAATAACAGTGAGTAGTTATTCAGGAAGGGGATTGGTAGTTCAGACTGACTGGTCTACCAATAACAGTGAGTAGTTATTCAGGAAGGGGATTGGTAGTTCAGACTGACTGGTCTACCAATAACAGCGAGTAGTTATTCAGGAAGGGGATTGGTAGTTCAGACTGACTGGTCTACCAATAACAGTGAGTAGTTATTCAGGAAGGGGATTGGTAGTTCAGACTGACTGGTCTACCAATAACAGTGAGTAGTTATTCAGGAAGGGGATTGGTAGTTCAGACTGACTGGTCTACCAATAACAGTGAGTAGTTATTCAGGAAGGGGATTGGTAGTTCAGACTGACTGGTCTACCAATAACAGTGAGTAGTTATTCAGGGTGTAAGGGGATTGGTAGTTCAGACTGACTGGTCTACCAGTAACAGTGAGTAGTTATTCAGGAAGGGGATTGGTAGTTCAGTCTGACTGGTCTACCAATAACAGTGACTAGTTATTCAGGGTGTAAGGGGATTGGTAGTTCAGACTGACTGGTCTACCAATAACAGTGAGTAGTTATTCAGGGTGTAAGGGGATTGGTAGTTCAGACTGACTGGTCTACCAATAACAGTGAGTAGTTATTCAGGGTGTAAGGGGATTGGTCGTTCAGTCAGTCTGTCTGGAACATGATCATTGCTTGTCATTCTGATTGGTCTGCTAGAATGCATATTGGAACAGAGAGGAATTGCTCTAAACCCAACGGCTGCTTCCCAAATGGCACCCTGTTCACTGTAGTGCACGACTTGTGGCCCCTATGAGCACTGGTCAAAAGTGGTGCGCTAAATATGGAATAGGGTGCCATTTGGGACACAGGACAAGTGTAAATCGAGGCGCTCCGTCCATCCAGCCATCTGTGGTTATTCTATCCATCTATCTCCAGTCCGTATTTAAAACCAGAGGACAGTAACTATGGTGACGACCACACTGCTGTATGTAACTTGACTCCGTTATTATGTGTAAGAAATGCTGAATGAGCTCTTCTGTCCACACTACAAGGCTGAGTCACAAATGGCACCCTATGCCCTATATAGTTAACTACTGTAGTAGTGCAGTATGCACAGCAGGGGTTCCCAAACGTGTTTTATTATTTTTTTTATTGAGATTGCCTTTGTTAAATATTTGTTTCATTTGAGGGACCTAGGAAAATGTCTCATGACTTATTTTAGGAAGGCAATTTATTTAGTTTATTTTGTGTTTTTTTATTTAACCTTTTATTTAACTTGGCAAGTCAGTTAAGAACTACTTCTTATTTACAGTGACGGCCTACCAAGGCCAAACCCCCTAACCCTGACGACGCGGGGCCAGTTGTGCTCCACCCTATGGGACTCCCAATCACGTCTGGTTGTGATACAGCCTGGATTCGAACCATGGTCTGTAGTGACTCCTCTAGCACTGAGATGCAGCTGCGCCACTCAGGAGCCCCCATGATGATGATGATGATGAAGATGATAATAACAATAGAAATAAATAGTCTAGACCTGATTTCCCCAAATGTTTTCCGCTACCAAATGTTTTATTACGATAATTTATATGAACCTTCAATTTAATTACACATATTCTATTTTACAGGAAGTGATTTGATCAATTGATAGCGACGGACACATTGTATAAGATTACTCCGCAAGCGAAGTCCAATTTCTTTTGACTCCTCGACTTCAGAAGGTCGTAAGCTCAGCTTCTCAACGTCATAGAGACAAAGCAAATTCCCCATGTGCATCAGAGTCGCGTCTTCCTCTTTGTCATTTTACTACTTGTTTCTAGCCTAATGCATTGCGGAGTGACGCTTCGTTTTAGATCGGGAGGTCCCGTGCCCTCCCGTGACACTTCGTTTTAGATCGGGACGTCCCGTGCCCTCCCGTGACGTCCCGTGCCCTCCCGTGACACTTCGTTTTAGATCGGGAGGTCCCGTGCCCTCCCGTGACACTTCGACGCCCCGTATGTATAGGTGCCATTTGGGAGCAGAACATGAGGAGGAGGATTCTGTTGGGTTCTGTCCAATACAAGGGACTTTAGAAGAATCTGGACAAATGTTTTGAAGGTTTTAGAAAACACATCGATGATGATGATGATGAAGAACATTCTCTCTGGCTTTTTAGTTCTTTGCCAACCCTTTAGTTAGGATTATGTAGCTGTGTCGTCACGTGTGGTGTGTGTGTGTGTACGTGTGGTGTGTGTGTGGTCTGTGAACGTTCCAATCTATATACCCTTTCCTGGTTTTCCATCCTTCCATCCCTCCAAGTCCTCTGTTAACATTCCAACTCCAAGCTTTCCTCAATTTATTTTAGTGCCTTTCTGGAACACACTGAATAAAAAATGGTATACCACTGGAACCAACGTGTGTCTGTTTGTGAACATGAAATCTGTTGTCCCAAACACTCTCAGTCAGTGTAGATATGATGACACATTTAAGGGTAAAATTGTCAGGACACAATTCTATTGCATAATAAAAATAGATATATACGTTGTTCAGTACATTCTGCACGTTGCCCATGCGTTGTCTTATAAATGTAGGGCAACTTATCTTACTGTTAATGGTTCTCCTTCCTGCCACGTCTCTGGGCTTTCCACAGGATTGTAAATCTTGGTGAAATTACGTCCTTTTTATACAGTAGTTTTGACGATGTTACTGTTTCAATATGTTTGCAATTCTATTGCATTTAAAAATGTCAATTCGTTGTCGTCTTTCACAATCACAGAGTTCATCAGTATAGATTCAACACTCCTGTATCTCCTCCCACCAGCCTCCTCTGCAGTATAGATTCAACACTATAAACTTTATTATCTTGGACTGAACACAATTATACTGCATATAAAATACTTCCTGGTTCAATACCCATGTTGTGCATCCCAAACGGTAACCTATTCCCTATATAGTGCACTACTTTAGACCAAACCAAATGTATGTATATAGCCCTTCGTACATCAGCTGATATCTCAAAGTGCTGTACAGAAACCCAGCCTAAAACCCCAAACAGCAAGCAATGCAGGTGTAGAAGCACGGTGGCTATGAAAAACTCCCTAAAAAAGCCAAAACCGAGGAAGAAACCTAGAGAGGAACCAGGCTATGTGGGGTGGCCAGTCCTCTTCTGGCTGTGCTGTGTGGCGATTATAACAGAACATGGCCAAGATGTTCAAATGTTCATAAATGACCAGCATGGTCCAATAATAATAAGGCAGAACAGTTGAAACTGGAGCAGCAGCACAGCCAGGTGGACTGGGGACAGCAAGGAGTCATCATGTCAGGTAGTCCTGAGGCATGGTCCTAGGGCTCAGGTCCTCCGAGAGCGAGAGAATTAGAGAGAGCACACTTAAATTCACACAGGACACCGAATAAGGACAGGAGAAGTACTCCAGATATAACAAACTGACCCTAGCCCCCTGACACAAACTACTGCAGCATAAATACTGGAGGCTGAGACAGGCCCCATCCGAGGACACCCCCGGACAGGGCCAAACAGGAAGGATATAACCCCATCCACTTTGCCAAAGCACAGCCCCCACACCACTAGAGGGATATCTTCAACCACTAACTTACCATCCTGAGACAAGGCTGAGTATAGCCCACAAAGATCTCTGCCACGGCACAACCCGGGGGGGCAACCCAGACAGGATGATCATGTAGGGCTCTGGTCAACAGTAGTGCACTCTATAGGGCAGTGGTTCCCAACCTTTTACGATTACTGTACTACCCAATGGGATTTTGCTCTTCCCAGAGTACACCTGTAGTACCCACTCGTGTGCTTTTTAGCTTTTTAACCCTATGGTCTCATCATGAGTCTTCTCATGTACCCCCTGTGGATAGGCCAAGTTCCCCCTAGGGATCCTAGTAGCCCTGGATGGGAACCACTGGTCTAGGGAATAGGAACCACTGGTCTAGGGAATAGGAACCACTGGTCTAGGGAATAGGAACCACTGGTCTAGGGAATAGGAACCCCTGGTCCGTTCTCATCGACGGGGCTGTAGTGGAGCAGGTTGAGAGCTTCAAGTTCCTTCACCAACAAGCTAGAATGGTCCAAACACACCAAGACAGCCTTGAAGAGGACACGACAAAGCCTATTCCCCCTCAGGAAACTAAAAAGATTTGGTATGGGTCCTCAGATCTTCAAGGTTCTACAGCTGCAACATCAAGAGCATCCTGACGGGTTGCATCACTGCCTGGTACGGCAACTGCTCAGCCTCCGACCGCAAGGCACTAGTGAGGGTAGTGTGTACGGCCCAGTACATCACTGGTGCTAAGCTGCCTGCCATCCAGGACCTCTACACCAGGCGGTGTCAGAGGAAGGCCATAAAAATTGTCAAAGACCCCAGCCACCCCAGTCATAGACTGTTCTCTCTACTACCGCATGGCAAGCGGTACCGGAGTGCCAAGTCTAGGACAAAAAGGCTTCTCAACAGCTTTTACCCCCAAGCCATAAGACTCCTGAACATGTAATCAAATGCCGACCCAGACTATTTGCATTGTGCCCACCCACCAACCCCACTTTTATGCTGCTGCTACTCTATATTTATCATCAACTCAGCAAAAGAAACGTCCTCTGGCTGGTGACATTGTCATGTCAACTGTGTTTACTTTCAGCAAACTTAGCATGTGTAAATATTTGTATGAACATAACAAGATTCAACAACTGAGACATAAACTGAACAAGTTCCACAGACATGTGACTAACAAATGTAATAAAGTGTCCCTGAACAAAGGGAGGGTGGGGATGAAGTTAAAATAGTAACAGTAAGTATCTGGTTTGGCCACCAGCTGCTTTAAGTACTGCAGTGCATCTCCTCCTCGTGGACTGCACCAGATTTGCCAGTTCTTGTTATGAGATGTTACCCCACTCTTCCACCAAGGCACCTACAAGTTCCTGGACATTTTTGCGGCGTATGGGCTCTTCGCTGGCCATGGCAGAACACTAACATTCCTGTCTTGCAGGAAATCACGCACAGAGCGAGCAGAATGGCTGGTGGCATTGTCATGTCAGGATGAGCCTGCAGGAAGGGTACCACATGAGGGAGGAGGATGTCTTCCCTGTAACGCACAGCGTTGAGATTGCCTGCAATGACAACAAGCTCAGTCCGATGATGCTGTGACACATCGCCCCAGACCATGATGGACCCTTCACCTCCAAATCGATCAGCCTCCAGAGTACAGGCCTCGGTGTAACGCTCATTCTTTCGATGATAAACAAATCCGACCATCACCCCTGGTGAGACAAATCCGTGACTCGTCAGTGAAGAGCACTTTTTGCCAGTCCTGTCTGGTCCAGCGACGATGGGTTTGTGCCTATAGGCGACGTTGTTGCCAGTCCTGTCTGGTCCAGCGACGATGGATTTGTGCCTATAGGCGACGTTGTTGCCAGTCCTGTCTGGTCCAGCGATGATGGGTTTGTGCCTATAGGCGACGTTGTTGCCAGTCCTGTCTGGTCCAGCGATGATGGATTTGAGCCTATAGGCGACGTTGTTGCCAGTCCTGTCTGGTCCAGCGATGATGGGTTTGTGCCTATAGGCGACGTTGTTGCCAGTCCTGTCTGGTCCAGCGACGATGGGTTTGTGCCTATAGGCGACGTTGTTGCCAGTCCTGTCTGGTCCAGCGACGATGGGTTTGTGCCTATAGGCGACGTTGTTGCCAGTCCTGTCTGGTCCAGCGACGATGGGTTTGTGCCTATAGGCGACGTTGTTGCCAGTCCTGTCTGGTCCAGCGATGATGGGTTTGTGCCTATAGGCGACGTTGTTGCCAGTCCTGTCTGGTCCAGCGACGATGGGTTTGTGCCTATAGGCGACGTTGTTGCCAGTCCTGTCTGGTCCAGCGACGATGGATTTGTGCCTATAGGCGACGTTGTTGCCAGTCCTGTCTGGTCCAGCGATGATGGGTTTGTGCCTATAGGCGACGTTGTTGCCAGTCCTGTCTGGTCCAGCGATGATGGATTTGAGCCTATAGGCGACGTTGTTGCCAGTCCTGTCTGGTCCAGCGACGATGGGTTTGTGCCTATAGGCGACGTTGTTGCCAGTCCTGTCTGGTCCAGCGACGATGGGTTTGTGCCTATAGGCGACGTTGTTGCCAGTCCTGTCTGGTCCAGCGATGATGGGTTTGTGCCTATAGGCGACGTTGTTGCCAGTCCTGTCTGGTCCAGCGATGATGGATTTGAGCCTATAGGCGACGTTGTTGCCAGTCCTGTCTGGTCCAGCGACGATGGGTTTGTGCCTATAGGCGACGTTGTTGCCAGTCCTGTCTGGTCCAGCGACGATGGGTTTGTGCCTATAGGCGACGTTGTTGCCAGTCCTGTCTGGTCCAGCGACGATGGGTTTGTGCCTATAGGCGACGTTGTTGCCAGTCCTGTCTGGTCCAGCGACGATGGGTTTGTGCCTATAGGCGACGTTGTTGCCAGTCCTGTCTGGTCCAGCGACGATGGGTTTGTGCCTATAGGCGACGTTGTTGCCAGTCCTGTCTGGTCCAGCGACGATGGGTTTGTGCCTATAGGCGACGTTGCCAGTCCTGTCTGGTCCAGCGACGATGGGTTTGTGCCTATAGGCGACGTTGTTGCCAGTCCTGTCTGGTCCAGCGACGATGGGTTTGTGCCTATAGGCGACGTTGTTGCCAGTCCTGTCTGGTCCAGACGATGGGTTTGTGCCTATAGGCGACGTTGTTGCCAGTCCTGTCTGGTCCAGACGATGGGTTTGTGCCTATAGGCGACGTTGTTGCCAGTCCTGTCTGGTCCAGCGACGATGGGTTTGTGCCTATAGGCGACGTTGTTGCCAGTCCTGTCTGGTCCAGCGACGATGGGTTTGTGCCTATAGGCGACGTTGTTGCCAGTCCTGTCTGGTCCAGATGATGGGTTTGTGCCTATAGGTGACGTTGTTGCCAGTCTTGTCTGGTCCAGCGACGATGGGTTTGTGCCTATAGGCGACGTTGTTGCCAGTCCTGTCTGGTCCAGCGATGATGGATTTGAGCCTATAGGCGACGTTGTTGCCAGTCCTGTCTGGTCCAGCGACGATGGGTTTGTGCCTATAGGCGACGTTGTTGCCAGTCCTGTCTGGTCCAGCGACGATGGGTTTGTGCCTATAGGCGACGTTGTTGCCAGTCCTGTCTGGTCCAGCGACGATGGGTTTGTGCCTATAGGCGACGTTGTTGCCAGTCCTGTCTGGTCCAGCGACGATGGGTTTGTGCCTATAGGCGACGTTGTTGCCAGTCCTGTCTGGTCCAGCGACGATGGGTTTGTGCCTATAGGCGACGTTGTTGCCAGTCCTGTCTGGTCCAGCGACGATGGGTTTGTGCCTATAGGCGACGTTGTTGCCAGTCCTGTCTGGTCCAGCGACGATGGGTTTGTGCCTATAGGCGACGTTGTTGCCAGTCCTGTCTGGTCCAGCGACGATGGGTTTGTGCCTATAGGCGACGTTGTTGCCAGTCCTGTCTGGTCCAGCGACGATGGGTTTGTGCCTATAGGCGACGTTGTTGCCAGTCCTGTCTGGTCCAGCGACGATGGGTTTGTGCCTATAGGCGACGTTGTTGCCAGTCCTGTCTGGTCCAGCGACGATGGGTTTGTGCCTATAGGCGACGTTGTTGCCAGTCCTGTCTGGTCCAGCGACGATGGGTTTGTGCCTATAGGCGACGTTGTTGCCAGTCCTGTCTGGTCCAGCGACGATGGGTTTGTGCCTATAGGCGACGTTGTTGCCGGTGATGTCTGATGAGGACCTGCCTGAAAACAGGCCTACAAGCCTGCAGTCCAGCCTCTCTCAGCCTATTGCAGAGAGCCTGAGCAGTGCTGGAGGGATTGTGCGTTCCTGGTGTAACCCGGGCAGTGTTGTTGCAATCCTGTACCTTTCCCGCAATCGGACGTACCGATCCTGTGCAGGCGTTGTTACACGTGGTCTGCCACTTCGAGGACGATCAGCTGTCCGTCCTGTCTCCCTGTAGCACAGTCTTAGGCGACTCACAGTATGGACATTGCAATTTATCCGCAGTCCTCATGTCTCCTTGCAGCATGCCTAAGGCATGTTCACGCAGATGAGCAGGGACCCTGGCCATCTTTTGGTGTTTTTCAGAGTCAGTAGAAATGTGTAAATATTTGTATGAACATAAGATTCAACTGAGACATAAACTGAATAAGTTCCACAGACATGTGACTAATAGAAATGTAATAATGTGTCCCTGAACAAAATTGGGGGAGAGGTTAAAATTTAATGTCCTAAGTTTTCAAAGCTGTGACCTTAATTGCCTACCGTTCCACAGGTGGATGTTCATTAATTGTTTATAGTTTTTATTTATTTAACTAGGCAAGTCAGTTAAGAACAAATTCTTATTTTCAATGACGGCCTAGGAACAGTGGGTTAACTTCCTAGCCTCTCGACCGTACGTAGCCCCGCGACCGTACGTAGCCCCTCGACCGTACGTAGCCCCGCGACCGTACGTAGCCCCGCGACCGTACGTAGCCCCGCGACCGTACGTAGCCCCTCGACCGTAAGTAGCCCTCGACCGCACGTAGCCTCTCGACCGTACGTAGCCTCTCGACCGTACGAGCCTCTCGACCGCACGTAGCCTCCTCGACCGCACGTAGCCCCCGCGACCGTACGTAGCCTCTCGACCGTACGTAGCCTCTCGACCGTAAGTAGCCTCTCGACCGTACGTAGCCTCTCGACCGTACGTAGCCTCTCGACCGTACGTAGCCCCGCGACCGTACGTAGCCTCTCGACCGTACGTAGCCCCGCGTCCGTACGTAGCCCCTCGACTGTACGTAGCCTCTCTACTGTTGTTTTTATTTCTTTACTTACCTATTGTTCACCTAATACCTTTTTTTTTACTTAAAAATTGCGCTGTTGGTTAAGGGCTTGTAAGTAAGCATTTCACTGTAAGGTCTACGTTGTATTCGGAGCACGTGACAAATGCACTTTGATTTGGCAGATCAGCCGGAGCTCCTACTTCTCCTGTGGAACACTTGCTGTACAGATGTAGGATCTTAATTTGAGCCAGTTTGTTACAGCTGGAAAATTATCCTGCAGCATCAGGAAAAGTGAATTATTATATGGATTATATTTAATGGACATTTTGGTAGGGGTTGATACATTCTCAGTTAGGGCAAATCAAGTCTTGACATTTCAATGTGTAAATTACACACTTTAGAAGCCTTTTTCAAATGCAAATACACTACAACTTTGCTTTGCAAGAAAATTCTCAGGAACAAAAAATTAAGATCCTACATTTGTAGTATATTGCAACGTCAAAGTAATGGCAAGATTTATGTTGTCTCAACTATAGTATAACAATTATAAGCTCTTATCTACTCATGTAGAAAGATAAAGAGAAAATCCTTATAGATACACAAAATAGCACATCTGCCATTTTGGAATATCAAAATACCTGATATCAAAAGAAACACATCAAATGGCACACCTTTCCAGGTAGAGAGGACCTTTAATGCATTCTGGGTCATGGATAGAGAGTGTACTGTGTATCTGTAATGACACTGTACTGTATATCTGTATGGACAGTACTGTATATCTGTATGGACTGTACTGTATGTCTGTGTGGACAGTACTGTACTGTATATCTGTGTGGACAGTACTGTATATCTGTGTGGACAGTACTGTATATCTGTGTGGACAGTACTGTATATCTGTATGGACTGTACTGTACTGTATATCTGTGTGGACTGTACTGTATATCTGTGTGGACAGTACTGTACTGTATATCTGTATGGACTGTACTGTATGTCTGTATGGACTGTACTGTACTGTATATCTGTGTGGACAGTACTGTATATCTGTGTGGACTGTACTGTATATCTGTGTGGACTGTACTGTATATCTGTGTGGACAGTACTGTACTGTATATCTGTATGGACAGTACTGTATATCTGTGTGGACTGTACTGTATGTCTGTGTGGACAGTACTGTATATCTGTATGGACTGTACTGTATGTCTGTATGGACTGTACTGTATATCTGTATGGACTGTACTGTATATCTGTATGGACTGTACTGTATGTCTGTGTGGACAGTACTGTATATCTGTGTGGACTGTACTGTATATCTGTGTGGACAGTACTGTACTGTATATCTGTATGGACTGTACTGTATGTCTGTATGGACTGTACTGTATGTCTGTATGGACTGTACTGTATGTCTGTGTGGACAGTACTGTATGTCTGTGTGGACAGTACTGTACTGTATATCTGTATGGACTGTACTGTATGTCTGTATGGACTGTACTGTATGTCTGTATGGACTGTACTGTATATCTGTGTGGACAGTACTGTATATCTGTATGGACTGTACTGTATGTCTGTGTGGACAGTACTGTATATCTGTGTGGACTGTACTGTATATCTGTGTGGACTGTACTGTATATCTGTGTGGACTGTACGTCTGTGTGGACTGTACATCTGTGTGGACTGTACATCTGTGTGGACAGTACTGTATATCTGAAAGGACTGTACTGTATATCTGTATGGACAGTACTGTACTGTATGTCTGTGTGGACAGTACTGTATATCTGTATGGACTGTACTGGATATCTGTGTGGACAGTACTGTACTGTATATCTGTATGGACAGTGTTCTATTTGCAGAGTGTCTAAGCCAGAGATAAGACTGCTTTTAGTGTACTACCCCTCTGTGTCACCTTGTAATGAATAGCTGCTTTATGGTCCAGGGCCAAGGACACCTGGCACACAGGCAGAACGCCTGCGCAGGGTACGTCAATGCTTTTCACCTTTCAGACCAGAGAACAAAGTACACAGGAGAGACACCTGTGACATATACATGATTTTGGATACACAATTCTGGGAATATTATTGTCAACACCAAAGGGCCTAAATCTACCGAAACAACTACCTGGATGGGTGAACAATCGTGGAGTAACTGGGCTCTGAGGATTTAATGGATACTGTTTGGCAAATGGATTGTACCTGAGAGACGTAAACTGAAGTCGGAGAGAAGGTTGTCAACGGAACTACCAGCCAGGACTCCATTTTGGAGAAAAGGTAAGGTTCACATTCTGCCTTTCCCTTCTCTACTGACTGTGGAGACGGGAAACCATTAGCTTCCTTCTAACAGTCAGTAGAGAAGGAAAACCATTAGCTTCCTTCTAACAGTCAGTAGAGAAGAGAAACCATTAGCTTTCTTCTAACAGTCAGTGGAGACCGAAAACCATTAGCTTCCTTCTAACAGTCAGTAGAGAAGAGAAACCATTAGCTTTCTTCTAACAGTCAGTGGAGACCGAAAACCATTAGCTTCCTTCTAACAGTCAGTAGAGACTTTAAAACCATTAGCTTCCTTCTAACAGTCAGTAGAGACGGAAAACCATTAGCTTCCTTCTAACAGTCAGTAGAGACTGAAAACCATTAGCTTCCTTCTAACAGTCAGTAGAGACTGAAAACCATTAGCTTCCTTCTAACAGTCAGTAGAGACGGGAAACCATTAGCTTCCTTCTAACAGTCAGTAGAGAAGGAAAACCATTAGCTTCCTTCTAACAGTCAGTAGAGAAGAGAAACCATTAGCTTTCTTCTAACAGTCAGTGGAGACTGAAAACCATTAGCTTCCTTCTAACAGTCAGTAGAGACTGAAAACCATTAGCTTCCTTCTAACAGTCAGTAGAGACTGAAAACCATTAGCTTCCTTCTAACAGTCAGTAGAGACTGAAAACCATTAGCTTCCTTCTAACAGTCAGTAGAGACGGAAAACCATTAGCTTCCTTCTAACAGTCAGTAGAGACTGAAAACCATTAGCTTCCTTCTAACAGTCAGTAGAGACGGAAAACCATTAGCTTCCTTCTAACAGTCAGTAGAGACTGAAAACCATTAGCTTCCTTCTAACAGTCAGTAGAGACTGAAAACCATTAGCTTCCTTCTAACAGTCAGTAGAGACCTGAAAACCATTAGCTTCCTTCTAACAGTCAGTAGAGACGAAAACCATTAGCTTCCTTCTAACAGTCAGTAGGGAGGGAAAACCATTAGCTTCCTTCTAACAGTCAGTAGAGACGAAAACCATTAGCTTCCTTCCTTAACAGTCAGTAGAGACAGAAAACCATTAGCTTCCTTCTAACAGTCAGTAGAGACGGAAAACCATTAGCTTCCTTCTAACAGTCAGTAGAGACAGAAAACCATTAGCTTCCTTCTAACAGTCAGTAGAGACGGAAAACCATTAGCTTCCTTCTAACAGTCAGTAGAGACGGAAAACAATTAGCTTCCCTCTAACAGTCAGTAGAGACGAAAACCATTAGCTTCCTTCCTTAACAGTCAGTAGAGAAAGCTAATGGTTTTCCGTCTCCACTGACTGTTAGAAGGAAGCTAATGGTTTCTCTTCTCTACTGACTGTTAGAAGGAAGCTAATGGTTTTAGTATTTACAACACTCCCATTTGATTACTGTCTCTCAGCTTTGTTCAGGATATTTTAGTCAAAGCTCTGTGTAAATCTTTAAGATGAATATTTCCACTTTGTTTTTTTCTTTTTTTTGTGTCTTTTTCAAAAGGCCACTTGAATTGTTAGTGGTTCATAAGCATCCAGATGTTTATCTGGGACTGACTGATGTTTTTTACCAAATCATTTTGAACGTCCTTCTTCATCAACATAAGGCTGACCGTTTCTCATAATGTATCGGCTGACTTCAGTGTGTCATTCATTCATAGGACTAAACTGACAATGTTATAAAGTCAATATCGAGGAGAAAACAGCCTCGTTATTCACAGCAGGTTAGTCACTGTGTCTTTGTCCCAAATGACAGACTATTCCCAAAATAGTCCTTATGGGCCCTGGTCGAAAGCTGTGTACAAAGGCAACAGGGTGTCATTTGGGATGCATGGTGTATGTTATTACAGAAAGCCTCTCGTGTGTAAAGCCAAAGCAATTACACATTTCCCTAAATGAGCTGAGCTGAGAGAGACAAACTGTCCGTATCCCCTGGTAACAGACCAGCCAAAGCCATTACACGTTCCCTAAATGAGCTGAGAGAGACTAGAGACAACAGTAATGATGATGATTAATCATGGATTAGCTATAATGTACAGTATATTACACACACACACACACACACACACACACACAATAAATAATTATTATTACACCATATATAACGACATGACAGCAGTCAGGAACGTTGTGAAGCGTGAAGAATCAGTGGTTTTCGTTAGGAAAGCTTGAGTGCGTCGGCTGCTTGCAGAGACAGAGAGACGACTACAGTTGAACTGATTCCCAGTGAGAAGCACTGAGGCCAACGGAAGACGGATGGACCGTTTGGTGAATAGAGAAAGGCCTTCCTGGAAGAGCAACACAAAGTGAAGAGCAGGAAGACGGATGGACCGTTTGGTCAATAGAGAAAGGCCTTCCTGGAAGAGCAACACAAAGTGAAGAGCAGGAAGACGGATGGACCGTTTGGTCAATAGAGAAAGGCCTTCCTGGAAGAGCAACACAAAGTGAAGAGCAGGAAGACGGATGGACCGTTTGGTCAATAGAGAAAGGCCTTCCTGGAAGAGCAACACAAAGTGAAGAGCAGGAAGACGGATGGACCGTTTGGTCAATAGAGAAAGGCCTTCCTGGAAGAGCAACACAAAGTGAAGAGCAGGAAGACGGATGGACCGTTTGGTCAATAGAGAAAGGCCTTCCTGGAAGAGCAACACAAAGTGAAGAGCAGGAAGACGGATGGACCGTTTGGTGAATAGAGAAAGGCCTTCCTGGAAGAGCAACACAAAGTGAAGAGCAGGAAGACGGATGGACCGTTTGGTCAATAGAGAAAGGCCTTCCTGGAAGAGCAACACAAAGTGAAGAGCAGGAAGACTGATGGACCGTTTGGTCAATAGAGAAAGGCCTTCCTGGAAGAGCAACACAAAGTGAAGAGCAGGAAGACGGATGGACCGTTTGGTCATTAGAGAAAGGCCTTCCTGGAAGAGCAACACAAAGTGAAGAGCAGGAAGACGGATGGACCGTTTGCTCAATAGAGAAAGGCCTTGTGGCAGGTTGACTTTCAGTTTGGCCACTAGGTTTTCCTGACAGAAATAGTTTGTTAGGCTACTGTTTTCCTGACAGAAATAGTTTGACCTAGGGCAGTAGGTTTTCCTGACAGAAATAGTTTGACCTAGGGCAGTAGGTTTTCCTGATAGAAATAGTTTGACCTTGGGCAGTAGGTTTTCCTGATAGAAATAGCAGAGCCTCCAATTTTCTAAGAGTCTGGAGTTACATTCAAAGCCTACCATGCAAGCCTGAAAAGGAATAGGTTGGGGTTTTTTCCATTTTGTGTGTTTACCTCCTTATGAACATGCTTGGGCCTACACAGTGCTCAAGCCTAGGCCTTGCCTACTGTTTCACCCCCAATAACAGTTGTGTATCTCAGGCAGCTGATCACCATGGAGCCCCCCGGAGGACTCCCAGTGCCCGTTGATGTTCTGGGAGAGAATGAAGCGTTGCAGCAGTTCTTTGATGGTAAGAAATTCTATAGTTGTGTCCCAAAACAGCACCCTATTCCCGTGTGTGTGTGTGTGTGTGTGTGTGTGTGAGGGTTGTGCGAGTCAGAGGAAGCTGGTGGGAGGTACTTTAGGAGGATGGGCTCATTGTAATGGCTGGGATGGAATAAATGGAACGGTATCAAACACATAGAAACCACATGTTTGACTCCGTTGCCTTAATTCTATTCCAGCCATTACAATGAGCCCATCCTCCTAAACATCCTCCCACCAGCCTCCTCTGGTGTGTGAGTGAATGTGTGTGGCATTATGAGTGTGTGTGTTTTCAACACGTAATCCTTAGGGGAAGTAATGTTGTTCCTGAGGTGTCTTAGCTGATCCCACAACATTAATGTCAAAGGCCTTTTCACAGAAATATGAAGTGGCTAAAGCTCTCAGGGTCTGGACAGAATTATCAATATGAGAGTGATAGAGGGAGAAGAGAGAGGGGGGAAAGGGAGAAGAGAGAGGGGGAAAGGGAGAAGAGAGAGGGGGAAAGGGAGAAGAGAGAGGGGGAAAGGGGGAGAGAGAGAGGGTGGGGTGGGTGGAGGAGAGAGAGGGGGAAAGGGAGAGAGAGGGGGAAAGGGAGAGAGAGGGGGAAAGGGAGAGAGAGGGGGAAAGGGAGAGAGAGAGGGGGAAAGGGAGAGAGAGAGGGTGGGGTGGAGGAGAGAGAGGGGGAAAGGGAGAGAGAGGGGGGAAAGGGAGAGAGAGAGGGGGAAAGGGAGAGAGAGGGGGGGAAAGGGAGAAAGAGGGGGAAAGGGAGAGAGAGGGGGTGAGAGAGGGGAGCGGGAGAGAGGGTGGGGTGGGGTGGGAGGAGAGAGGGTGGGGGGGGGGTTGGAGAGGGGGAGGGTGGCGAGGGGGTTGGGGAGAGAGCGAGGGGGTCCTGGGGGGAGAGGGGGTGGGGGAGAGAGAGGGGGAAAGGGAGAGAGAGAGGGGGAAAGGGAGAGAGGGGGGGAAAGGGAGAGAGAGGGGGAAAGGGAGAGAGAGGGGGAAAGGGAGAGAGAGAGGGGGAAAGGGAGAGAGAGGGGGAAAGGGAGAGAGAGAGGGGTGGGGTGGAGGAGAGAGAGGGGGAAAGGGAGAGAGAGAGGGGGAAAGGGAGAGAGAGAGGGGGAAAGGGAGAGAGAGGGGGAAAGGGAGAAAGAGGGGGAAAGGGAGAGAGAGGGGGTGAGAGAGGGGAGCGGGAGAGAGGGTGGGGTGGGGTGGAGGAGAGAGGGGGGGGGGTTGGAGAGGGGGAGGGTGGCGAGGGGGTGGGGGAGAGAGCGAGGGGGTCCTGGGGGGGAGAGGGGGTGGGGGAGAGAGAGAGGGAGAAAGGCTCTGATTCGATGTCTCTAACCTTTCAGAACAGTCAAATGATCACCCGTCAGGTGTTACGATGACCCAAAGTTCATCTTCCCAAAGTTGCTCTCGATGGTGCAGTGGTTGTATTTGGAGAGGACCCGGGTTAGTTAGGATGCCGAATTTCTTCAGCCGCCTTAGGAAGTAGAGACGCTGTTGTGCCCTCTTGACAAGAGAGGTGGTGTTGTCTGTCCATGATAAGTACTCTGTGATGTGGATGCCGAGGAACTTAAAACGCGTGACTCTCTCTACCGCAGTCCCGCTGATGTGGATCGGGGCGTGTTCCCTCCTCTGCTTCCTGAAGTCAACAACAAACTCATTTTTGGTTGTTGTTGCTGACATTGATGGAGAGTTTGTTGTCCTGACACCACAATGCCAGTTCACTTACCTCCTCCCTATAGGCTGACTCGTTGTTCTTGGTAGGTTATCAGGCCTACAACCGTGGTGTCGTCATGGAGACTAGATGATGGAGTTGGTGTGGTGCAAAGCCACACAGTCGTGAATGGTGGATGAACAGGAAGTACAGCAGAGGACTGGGGACACACCCCCGGGGGGGCCCTCTGTGGAGAAGGTGTTGTTGCCAATCCTCACAGCCTGTGGTCTGCCCGTCAGGTGTCCTGACCCAGGGCTTTGAGTTTGGTAACAAACTTGAGGGAACAATAGTGTTGAATGCTGAACTGTAGTCAATGAACAGCATTCTCACATAGGTGTTCCTCTTTCCAGGTGTAAGTGGGTCCAGTGGGCCTGACATGCTGGCCTTGATGTGGGCCATGACCAGCCTCTCCGGGCACTTCATGAGGACTGAGGTGAGCGCGACGGGGCGATAGACATTTGGGCGTGCCACTTTATTTTTCTTGGGCACTGGGATGATGGTGGTCTCCTTAAAGCAGGTGGGGACTACAGCCTGGGACAGGGACAGGTTGAAGATGTCAGAGAAGACTAGCTGGTCAGCACACACTCTGAAGACAGGGAGTATTCACTCTTCTTCTGAGAGTTTTCCTCACATCAACCTCAGAGAGTGAAAGCACCTGGTTGTCTGGAGCAGCGAGAGACTTCCTGGTTGTCTGGAGGAGCGAGAGACTTCCTGGTTGTCTGGAGGAGCGAGAGACTTCCTGGTTGTCTGGAGGAGCGAGAGACTTCCTGGTTGTCTGGAGGAGCGAGAGACTTCCTGGTTGTCTGGAGGAGCGAGAGACTTCCTGGTTGTCTGGAGGAGCGAGAGACTTCCTGGTTGTCTGGAGGAGCGAGAGACTTCCTGGTTGTCTGGAGGAGCGAGAGACTTCCTGGTTGTCTGGAGGAGCGAGAGACTTCCTGGTTGTCTGGAGGAGCGAGAGACTTCCTGGTTGTCTGGAGGAGCGAGAGACTCCCGGGTTGTCTGGAGGAGCGAGAGACTTCCCGGGTTGTCTGGAGCAGCGAGAGACTTCCCGGGTTGTCTGGAGGAGCGAGAGACTTCCCGGGTTGTCTGGAGGAGCGAGAGACTTCCCGGGTTGTCTGGAGGAGCGAGAGACTTCCCGGGTTGTCTGGAGGAGCGAGAGACTTTCCGGGTTGTCTGGAGGAGCGAGAGTCTTCCCGGGTTGTCTGGAGGAGCGAGAGACTTCCCGGGTTGTCTGGAGGAGCGAGAGACTTCCTGGTTGTCTGGAGGAGCGAGAGACTTCCTGGTTGTCTGGAGGAGCGAGAGTCTTCCCGGATTGTCTTGCTATTGTATGCCTCGAAACAAGAATAGAATGTGTTAAACTCAGCTGGGAGCTTCGGTGGGCACCACACAGCTGGATTTGCCTTTTGTAGTCTGTGATAGTCTGTGGTCCTTGCCACATGCGTTGTGAGTCTGAGTTGTGGAACATCAATTCAGCGCCCCACAGAGTCATCGGGATCCATTCTGCTGACATTGAATGCTGCAGTACGGGCTCTCTGCATTGCACGGATATCTCCGTTCATCCAGGGTTTTTGGTTGGGGGTATGTCCGGATTGTTATTGTGGGTACAACATCATCAACACATTTCCTAATGAAGCCGGTGACTGACCATGTATACTGAAAACAAATATAAATGTAAAGTGTTGGTCACATGTTTCAAGAGCTGAAATAAAAGATCCCGGTTCTGTGTTGATAGTTCTACGAAAGCGTGGTCCTCTTCCCTACTCACACATTCCATATCTGGAGTTAAAGTTCAAAGGAGCCAGTTATTTCATGTTTTGTAGGCTAAAAATGGACAGCATACGAGGACAGATAAGATGCTTATGACAATTGCAATACGGTCATAGAGTTAGCAGACCAGAGACACTTCCCAGCCCCGTATCTACACAGGTGCAGCAGAGCTCTGACGTCATGGGCAGCTCAAGGCCACCTGTCCCACAATCAGTCACACAGTAATTAGATCAAGGCCAAACGCATCACTCTCAGGGACAAGCTAGAAGGACATTCTTTAAAGAACTTTAAAAAATGTTTTTTAAGTTCAGGTCTTTGTTTGTTGCGTGAGTGTTTGTGACTGTAAAATGTCTCCTTGCATTTAACTTGGGTACATGCTAAGTATGTATTTGGTATACTAGGTATGTATTTGGTATGCATTTGGTATGCTTGGTATGCATTTGGTATGCTAGGTATGTATTTGGTATGCTAGGTATGTATTTGGTATGCTAGGTATGTATTTGGTATGCAAGGTATGTATTTGGTATGCTAGGTATGTATTTGGTATGTATTTGGTATGCTAGGTATGTATTTGGTATGCTAGGTATGTATTTTACCCAGGTCTTGTCCATAATATGTGTCCTGTCCTAGTCACTACACTGATGTGTTGGAAGCAGAGCCCAGCCAGTACTGTGTGTGTACATCTATATACAGGCTGTATATGGCTCTGAGGTGAGCTCACCGTAGACATAGACTCCCCTACTGATGCATTTGGACAGTGAAGCAAAAACATTTCATTTGGCTCTAAACTCCAGCATTTTGGATTTGAGTTCAAATGTTTTATATAAAGCAACAGTACAGAATGTCACCTTTTTTTTTTAAATTTGAGGATACTTTCATATATTTCTGTTTGACCATTTTAGAAATAAATGTCCTTTATGTATCTTGTCCTCCCCAGTATTTTTTTTGAAACTGCACTGTTGGTTTTCGGGCTCGTAAGTAAGTAAGCATTTCACTGTAAGGTCTACCTGTTGTATACGGAGCATGTGACTAATAAAGATTTGATTTGAAGGGGTCATAAGTATTTGGACTAAATTCACTTCTGGTGTATTTAAGCAGTATATATGGGACCAGACACTAAGCTTCTGCCTACATGTAATACGCAGGGGAGTGTACACACAGTAGATACACAGCAGGACTGGGACATCAACCACAGCACACACTGAGCAGTCATTTCTTCTAGCGACCTGCCTCTTTTCTGGCTGATAACAGTGATTACTGCTGTCTCCTACAGGACAGGGAGCCTCTATGAGAGCTGTGTCCTGGCTGATAACAGTTATTACTACTGTCTCCTACAGGCCAGGGAGCCTCTATGAGAGCTGTGTCCTGGCTGATAGCAGTTATTACTACTGTCTCCTACAGGACATGGAGCCTCTATGAGAGCTGTGTCCTGGCTGATAACAGTGATTACTACTGTCTCCTACAGTACAGGGAGCCTCTATGAGAGCTGTGTCCTGGCTGATAGCAGTGATTACTACTGTCTCCTACAGGACAGGGAGCCTCTATGAGAGCTGTGTCCTGGCTGATAGCAGTGATTACTACTGTCTCCTACAGGACAGGGAGCCGCTATGAGAGCTGTGTCCTGGCTGATAGCAGTGATTACTACTGTCTCCTACAGGACAGGGAGCCTCTATGAGAGCTGTGTCCTGGCTGATAACAGTGGTCACTACTGTCTCCTACAGGACAGGGAGCCATGTATAGGGCAGGCTATAGCGAGCCTGTAGGTGATGGACCACACTTTGATACGCTGTAATGGTTACATACTGATATTAACGATGGGTTAGTTTCACCTGGTGACCTATAACCTTGGCAGATTCATGCTTTGTAGGGGAGAGAGAGAGAGCAAAATCTTGAGTGAGAGAGAGGGAGCAAGATTTAGAGAGAAAGATTTAGAGAGAAAGAGAGGGGAAGAGTGAGCAAGAATTAGAGAGAGAGAGGGAGCAAGATTTAGAGAGAGAGAGGGAGCAAGATTTAGAGAGAGAGGGAGCAAGATTTAGAGAGAGAGAGAGAGAGAGCAAGATTTAGAGAGAGAGAGGGAGCAAGATTTAGAGAGAGAGAGGGAGCAAGATTTAGAGAGAGAGAGGGAGCAAGATTTAGAGAGAGAGAGGGAGCAAGATTTAAAGAGAGAGAGGGAGCAAGATTTAAAGAGAGAGAGGGAGCAAGATTTAAAGAGAGAGAGGAGCAAGATTTAAAGAGAGAGGGAGCAAGATTTAGAGAGAGGGGGAGCAAGATTTAAAGAGAGAGAGGGAGCAAGATTTAGAGAGAGAGAGGGAGCAAGATTTAGAGAGAGAGAGGGAGCAAGATTTAAAGAGAGAGAGGGAGCAAGATTTAAAGAGAGAGAGGGAGCAAGATTTAAAGAGAGAGAGGGAGCAAGATTTAAAGAGAGAGAGGGAGCAAGATTTAGAGAGAGGGGGAGCAAGATTTAAAGAGAGAGAGGGAGCAAGATTTAGAGAGAGAGAGGGAGCAAGATTTAGAGAGAGAGAGGGAGCAAGATTTAAAGAGAGAGAGGGAGCAAGATTTAAAGAGAGAGAGGGAGCAAGATTTAAAGAGAGAGGGAGCAAGATTTAGAGAGAGGGGGAGCAAGATTTAAAGAGAGAGAGGGAGCAAGATTTAAAGAGAGAGAGGGAGCAAGATTTGCAGAGAGGGAGGGAGCAAGATTTTTAGAGCAAGATTTTTACAGATAAAGAGAGCAAGATTGGGAGAGGGAGCAAGATTTAGAGGAGAGCAGGTGAACCAGAATGAGGCACTTGTGAAATGTAATGAAAAGTGTGTTTGTTTCCAGGATGCCAGGATATGAGTGGGGTCCTGGAGAGGGCTGTGGTGGACACCAGCATACTGGAACAGTACCTCAGCAACGACATGGACCCAACATTGTAAGCATCCATGTTTACTTTATTGTACCTGAGGGTAAATCTGTTTCCAGGACCATCTAATACCTGGTGAGCATCCATGTTTACTTTATTGTACCTGAGGGTAAATCTGTTTCCAGGACCATCTAATACCTGGTGAGCATCCATGTTCTTAGTCCATCTACCCCCCTTAAACACAGCAGCTGTGTTAAATGGAATGGATGACACACATAAGTGTTCACAACACAACGGCACAATGCTAGAGCTGGGGTGGCCAACCCTCCTCCTGGAGACCTACTGGTTCTGCAGGCTTTTGTTCCTGCCCTACACTGTACCTGCTGCAGGTGGGCAGCTCTCCACCATGGCACCAACAGCTACAGCTGTAGGCTTTGTTGTTAACTAGTCAAGACAATGACACGTTAGGTAAGCAGAGAGAGAGGCTAGTTCTAGTAACCTTGTCTTTGGAGGGCCATGTCTGACTGTGTCTTTGGAGGGCCATGTCTGACTGTGTCTTTGGAGGGCCATGTCTGACTGTGTCTTTGGAGGGCCATGTCTGACTGTGTCTTTGGAGGGCCGTGTCTGACTGTGACTTTGGAGGGACATGTCTGACTGTGTCTTTGGAGGGACATGTCTGACTGTGTCTTTGGAGGGCCGTGTCTGACTGTGTCTTTGGAGGGACATGTCTGACTGTGACTGTGTCTTTGGAGGGACGTGTCTCACTGTCTTTGGAGGGCCGTGTCTGACTGTGTCTTTGGAGGGACATGTCTGACTGTGTCTTTGGAGGGACATGTCTGACTGTGTCTTTGGAGGGCCGTGTCTGACTGTGTCTTTGGAGGGACATGTCTGACTCTGACTGTGTCTTTGGAGGGCCGTGTCTGACTGTCTTTGGAGGGCCGTGTCTGACTGTGTCTTTGGAGGGCCACGTCTGACTGTGACTGTGACTTTGGAGGGCCACGTCTGACTGTGACTGTGACTTTGGAGGGCCATGTCTGACTGTGTCTTTGGAGGGCCATGTCTGACTGTGACTTTGGAGGGCCACGTCTGACTGTGCCTTTGGAGGGCCACGTCTGACTGTGACTGTGACTTTGGAGGGCCGTGTCTGACTGTGACTTTGGAGGGACATGTCTGACTGTGTCTTTGGAGGGACATGTCTGACTGTGTCTTTGGAGGGCCGTGTCTGACTGTGTCTTTGGAGGGACATGTCTGACTGTGACTGTGTCTTTGGAGGGACGTGTCTCACTGTCTTTGGAGGGCCGTGTCTGACTGTGTCTTTGGAGGGACATGTCTGACTGTGTCTTTGGAGGGACATGTCTGACTGTGTCTTTGGAGGGCCGTGTCTGACTGTGTCTTTGGAGGGACATGTCTGACTCTGACTGTGTCTTTGGAGGGCCGTGTCTGACTGTCTTTGGAGGGCCGTGTCTGACTGTGTCTTTGGAGGGCCACGTCTGACTGTGACTGTGACTTTGGAGGGCCACGTCTGACTGTGACTGTGACTTTGGAGGGCCATGTCTGACTGTGTCTTTGGAGGGCCATGTCTGACTGTGACTTTGGAGGGCCACGTCTGACTGTGCCTTTGGAGGGCCACGTCTGACTGTGACTGTGACTTTGGAGGGACATGTCTGACTGTGTCTTTGGAGGGCCACGTCTGACTGTGTATTTGGAGGGCCACGTCTGACTGTGTCTTTGGAGGGACATGTCTGACTGTGTCTTTGGAGGGCCGTGTCTGACTGTGTCTTTGGAGGGACATGTCTGACTGTGTATTTGGAGGGCCGTGTCTGACTGTGTCTTTGGAGGGACATGTCTGACTGTGTATTTGGAGGGCCGTGTCTGACTGTGTCTTTGGAGGGCCGTGTCTGACTGTGACTGTGTCTTTGGAGGGCCGTGTCTGACTGTGTCTTTGGAGGGCCGTGTCTGACTGTGTCTTTGGAGGGCCGTGTCTGACTGTGTCTTTGGAGGGACATGTCTGACTGTGACTGTGTCTTTGGAGGGCCATGTCTGACTGTGTCTTTGGAGGGACATGTCTGACTGTGACTGTGTCTTTGGAGGGCCGTGTCTGACTGTGTCTTTGGAGGGACATGTCTGACTGTGTCTTTGGAGGGCCGTGTCTGACTGTGTCTTTGGAGGGACATGTCTGACTGTGTCTTTGGAGGGCCACGTCTGACTGTGTCTTTTGTCTTCCCAGCATGTTACCAGAGTCACCACCAGATTCTGGTTCAGAACCGTGTTCACCTCCGCAGATACCAGGTGAGCCACTGTGAAAATGAAACCTCTTCCTTTATTGGCAATAACTTATCAACAACGGTTGATAGGAATCTCTTTTAATGCCAAGTGTTACAAACAGTACAACCATGTCATAATAATAAAATGTTCCTATTTTAATGAATGATTGGACTGCCTTCGCCCCGTTCTTAACCTAGACTTGAGCTACTGCAACCAGGAAGTCTTTCAGACAGTGACACGTCCTCCAGCCTCATCGTGCCGATATAAAGAGCTGGCACCACAACCCCCACCACACCCAGGACTGCCATACCACCAGGGGCTGACTAACTCTTACACCAAGGCAGACACATCTCCAGGCTCACTGCCCCACAACCCCCCCCTCCACCACCCCCACTACCTGAGCCCAGGGAGAGTTATATACAGGCTAACACTGCCCCCACACCGCCCGTCCACCACAAGGCTCTCCAGCAGCATCAGCCTCCTCCACGCCAGGGCCTGGCAGACAGCTACCCCAGGGCCAACGCACCCCTGGTCCCAGAACTACCTCCAGGCCAAGCCCCATGCCTAGCCCCAGGCCTCGGGCTGCCCTCATCCTGCCGACTACCTGTGCCTGGATGCCCTTCAGAACCAGGATATTCATACCTGCCTCCCACAGCTGGTCAATACACAGGGTGAGAACTACTACTAAACTACAGTGCATAAACTACTAAACTACCGTACAGCACATAAACTACTAAACTACCGTGTACAGCACATAAACTACTAAACTACCGTACAGCACATAAACTACTAAACTACCGTACAGCACATAAACTACTAAACTACCGTACAGCACATAAACTACTAAACTACTGTACAGTACATAAACTACTAAACTACAGTACATAAACTACTAAACTACCGTTCAGTACATTTGGGTACATAAACTACTAAACTACCGCATAGTACATACAGTGGGGCAAAAAAGTACTTAGTCAACCACCAATTGTGCAAGTTCTCCCACTTAAAAAGATGAGAGGCTTGTAATTTATCATAGGTACACTTCAACTATGACATACAAAATGAGGGAAAAAAATCCAGAAAATCACATTGTAGGATTTTTAATGAATTTATTTGCAAATAATGGTGGAAAATAAGTATTTGGTCACCTACAAACAAGCAAGATTTCTGACTCTCACAGACCTGTAACTTCTTCTTTAAGAGGCTTCTCTGTCCTCCACTCGTTACCTGTATTAATGGCATCTGTTTGAACTTGTTATCAGTATAAAAGACACCTGTCCACAACCTCAAACAGTCACACTCCAAACTCTTTCTCATTTTGTCTGTCATAGTTGAAGTGTACCTATGATGAAAATTACAGGCCTCCCTCATCTTTTTAAGTGGGAGAACTTGCACAATTGGTGGCTGACTAAATACTTTGTTGCCCCACTGTATCAGTTTGAGAATGACAGTCAAAATATATTTTACTTCAACGGGATATGAATGTTTTAACAGTTCCCTCTTATCCTCTTCCTCCTCCTCTTCCTCCACAGGCTTATATTACCTGACTGTAGGAAGAGAAGACGAACAGAACCCCTTGAGGTACAGAACCATTTAGCAGCTGTTCCTATAGCAGGGGGCTCTGAGAGGGGAGGCGGTGACGTCCCGTCCTATGACAGTGACGGGGCCACAGAGAGCAGCTCTGGGATGGGGACCTATCAGCTCCTCACCTGGGATCGCTACCAGCCTGGCCTGTGGACACCGCTCTACAACAGTAACTATGACATCCTGTGAGTGTCCTTCTGCCTTGACGTTCCCTCACTCTTCACGAGGCTCATGCCTTCTAAACTGCCTGTCTTCGTCTCTAAACTCAAAGGCTATTCAACTAACGCTGCATTCTTTTAAGGGACTGGTTTTTGTTCAAGTTAAGCGCAGGGGGAGCAAATATTTTTCACTTTCCATGTCTGACAATGTCATAACTCATCAGTAGTATCTTAGTCATTTCTTAGCCAGCAGTAAAATCGTTTTAGTCGTGAGTCGTTGTAAACAAACCCCATTTGGTTAAATTATAGTATTAAATGGACACAATTGACTCCTACTGTATGTTATTCTTATCGTACTTGGTCATTCATAATTATAAATTGGGTGGTTTGAGCCCTGAATGCTGATTGGCTGAAAGATGTGGTATATCAGACAGTATACCACAACATGTATTTTTACTATTCTAATTACGTTGGTAACCAGTTTAAAATAGCAAAAAGGCATCTCATAAGTTTGTGGTACATTGCCAATATACCACAGTTAAGGGCTACCCTGTTCAAAGGCTCTTAAATATGTTGTCTTGCCCCTCCACCCTCTGACACAAACACAATCCATGTCTCCGTTGTCTCAGGGCTTTAAACTCCTTCTTTAACACGTCTCCTCCAACTTCATCTATACTGATTTGAAGTGGATTTAACAGGTGACATCAATAAGGGATCATATCTTTCACCTGGATTCACCTGGTCAGTGTGTGTCATGGAAAGAGCAGGTGTTCTTAATGTTTTGTCACTCAGTGTAGCTCGCTCTATCGTCTCTCCACAGCCCTTCCCCCGCTTACCATGTGGACACCGATAAAGGTTTCAACTACTCCACAGCTGACGAGTCCTTTGTGTGTCAGAAAAAGAACCATTTTCAGGTCACAGTTCACGTAGGGATGGCCGGAGACCCCCTGTACGTCAAAACCCCCAACGGCCCTGCGCCGATAGAGAGCTTCCACGTCAAGGTGTTTGGCGTGAAGGTTAGTTTAACGCCGTCCAAATATGCAACACAAACTTCCCTGGAACATCAGCGTTTGACCTCGGCAGACTACTTCAGATGATGTCAGTATGTAAGTTAGCAGAGTTGGGTAGATGACTTTCTAAATGCCCCCGTTACTCCCCAACCCTGCTAGTTATCTATACTTTGACTGTTTGTTCTCCCCAACCCTGCTAGTTATCTATACTTTGACCGTTTGTTCTCCCCAACCCTGGTAGTTATCTATACTTTGACCGTTTGTTCTCCCCAACCCTGCTAGTTATCTATACTTTGACCGTTTGTTCTCCCCAACCCTGCTAGTTATCTATACTTTGACCGTTTGTTCTCCCCAACCCTGCTAGTTATCTATACTTTGACCGTTTGTTCTCCCCAACCCTGCTAGTTATCTATACTTTGACTGTTTGTTCTCCCCAACCCTACTAGTTATCTATACTTTGACCGTTTGTTCTCATCAACCCTGCTAGTTATCTATACTTTGACCGTTTGTTCTCCCCAACCCTGCTAGTTATCTATACTTTGACTGTTTGTTCTCCCCAACCCTACTAGTTATCTATACTTTGACCGTTTGTTCTCATCAACCCTGCTAGTTATCTATACTTTGACCGTTTGTTCTCATCAACCCTGCTAGTTATCTATACTTTGACCGTTTGTTCTCCCCAACCCTGCTAGTTATCTATACTTTGACCGTTTGTTCTCCCCAACCCTGCTAGTTATCTATACTTTGACTGTTTGTTCTCCCCAACCCTGCTAGTTATCTATACTTTGACCGTTTGTTCTCATCAACCCTGCTAGTTATCTATACTTTGACTGTTTGTTCTCATCAACCCTGCTAGTTATCTATACTTTGACCGTTTGTTCTCCCCAACCCTGCTAGTTATCTATACTTTGACCGTTTGTTCTCCCCAACCCTGCTAGTTATCTATACTTTGACCGTTTGTTCTCCCCAACCCTGCTAGTTATCTATACTTTGACTGTTTGTTCTCCCCAACCCTACTAGTTATCTATACTTTGACCGTTTGTTCTCATCAACCCTGCTAGTTATCTATACTTTGACCGTTTGTTCTCCCCAACCCTGCTAGTTATCTATACTTTGACTGTTTGTTCTCCCCAACCCTACTAGTTATCTATACTTTGACCGTTTGTTCTCATCAACCCTGCTAGTTATCTATACTTTGACCGTTTGTTCTCATCAACCCTGCTAGTTATCTATACTTTGACCGTTTGTTCTCCCCAACCCTGCTAGTTATCTATACTTTGACCGTTTGTTCTCCCCAACCCTGCTAGTTATCTATACTTTGACCGTTTGTTCTCATCAACCCTGCTAGGTATCTATACTTTGACCGTTTGTTCTCATCAACCCTGCTAGTAATCTATACTTTGACCGTTTGTTCTCTGCAGCTTGAGGCACAGACTCACCAAGTCACCATAGAGCAGTCCCAGCCGGATCGCAGCAAGAAGCCATTCCTGCCAGTCAAGTGAGTGTCCCGTCCTCCATGTCACTATACTCTGTACTGTGGACTGCCGTGTTCAACGTTGGGAGTGTAATCTGTCATTCAATTCTGAACAATGACACAACTGTGATTCAAGAGGTATACGGTGCATAGCCAAAAAAGGGGCGATTTGTGTTGAATCTCGGGCCTAAATATCTGAATAACATCTCGTCCATCAGAGTGAGTCTACCAGGGGACAAGATCACGAGAGTTACTCTGGGAAGACTGCACTTCAGTGAGACCACTGCCAACAACATGAGGAAGAAGGGGAAACCCAACCCTGACCAGAGGTTTGTTATTGCCGTGTTATTGCCGTGTTATTGCCGTGTTATTGCCGTGTTATTGCCGTGTTATTGCCGTGTTATTGCCGTGTTATTGCCGTGTCACTGCCGTGTCACTGCCGTGTCACTGCCGTGTCACTGCCGTGTTATAGCCGTGTCACTGCCGTGTTACTGCCGTGTTACTGCCGTGTTACTGCCGTGTTACTGCCGTGTTACAGCCGTGTTACAGCCGTGTTACTGCCGTGTTACTGCCGTGTTACTGCCGTGTTACAGCCGTGTTACAGCCGTGTTACTGCCGTGCTACTGCCGTGCTACTGCCGTGCTACTGCCGTGTTACAGCCGTGCTACTGCCGTGCTACTGCCGTGCTACTGCCGTGCTACTAATATCGGCATTGAAAGCAGTTTCAACATGTCGTTCCATGTGTCCTTGTGTTATGACCAGGTACTTCCTGATGGTGGTGGGTCTGTACGCCACAGTGAGGGAAGAGAGTTACCTGCTGATAGCGTTCATGTCAGAGAGGATCGTAGTCAGGGTCAGTACTGAACCAGAAGTACCAAAGCAGGGATCATCAACTGTTAAGCAGATGTATTCTTTTTTTTCTCTCTGAAAACTTGGGGGGCCAAATGAGACCACCCCAGGGGCCAAATTCGGCGCGGAGGACACCAGTTGGGGAACCCTATACTAAAGTATTTAAAAGCATGAGACTCAAGCACTAAGTACTAAAGCATGGGACTCCTTGCTAAAATTAAGATTAAATAAAGAATATATAAAAACTAAATCAAATGTAGTTCCTACCATGATTCCATTGGACAATTAGTTCTAGAATGCACCGTGATCTGAATGGAACCAACCGTTACCAGAACTCTAAACTCTTTCGTGTTCCTCCACTACAGGCGTCGAACCCGGGCCAGTTTGAGAACGACAGTGAGGTGTTGTGGCAACGAGGACAGGCTCCGGACGCGGTGGTGTGCCAGGGGAGGGTGGGCATCAACACAGACACCCCCGATGAAGCCCTGGTGGTCTGTGGCAACGCTAAGATCATGGGGCAGGTTATGCATCCCTCCGACCGCCGCGCAAAACACAACATACAAGAGGTAGGAAGCAGCACATGCTCTTATATAATAGCTATCAAAATAAGGATTTTGGTGTGAAATAACAGGAAGGAACATAGAAATGCCTTCACAGTGGCCCAGGGAATGATATCGTACCTGACGGGACAATATTTCAACTGTGTAGGTGGATTCAACAGAGCAGTTGAAGAGAATATCTCAGATGAGGATTGTGGAGTATGACTACAAGCCTGAGTTCGCCTCAGAGATGGGGATCGATCACATACATGAAACGGGCATCCTAGCCCAGGAGGTGAAGGAGCTGCTGCCCACTGCTGTCAAAGTGGTGGGGGACATCACCTGTAGCGACGGAGAGAAGATCCACAACTTCCTCATGGTGGACAAAGTACGTGTCCGTCCGCATGAGATTTAAGGCCTGATAACATATGATCAGTGTGATAATCAGTATGAGGATTGTCAAGAGATCTGAGTTATGGTCCCACTTTGGGGCGGCAGGGAAGCCTAGTGGTTAGAGGCAGGGTAGCCTAGTGGTTAGAGGCAGGAAGCCTAGTGGTTAGAGGCAGGGTAGCCTAGTGGTTAGAGGCAGGGTAGCCTAGTGGTTAGAGGCAGGGTAGCCTAGTGGTTAGAGGCAGGGTGGCCTAGTGGTTAGAGGCAGGGTGGCCTAGTGGTTAGAGGCAGGGTGGCCTAGTGGTTAGAGGCAGGGTAGCCTAGTGGTTAGAGGCAGGGTAGCCTAGTGGTTAGAGGCAGGGTAGCCTAGTGGTTAGAGGCAGGGGATCCTAGTGGTTAGAGGCAGGGGAGCCTAGTGGTTAGAGGCAGGGGAGCCTAGTGGTTAGAGGCAGGGGAGCCTAGTGGTTAGAGGCAGGGGAGCCTAGTGGTTAGAGCCAGGGGAGCCTAGTGGTTAGAGGCAGGGGAGCCTAGTGGTTAGAGGCAGGGGAGCCTAGTGGTTAGAGGCAGGGGAGCCTAGTGGTTAGAGGCAGGGGAGCCTAGTGGTTAGAGGCAGGGGAGCCTAGTGGTTAGAGGCTGGGGAGCCTAGTGGTTAGAGGCAGGGTAGCCTAGTGGTTAGAGGCAGGGTAGCCTAGTGGTTAGAGGCAGGGTAGCCTAGTGGTTAGAGGCAGGGTAGCCTAGTGGTTAGAGGCAGGGTAGCCTAGTGGTTAGAGGCAGGGTAGCCTAGTGGTTAGAGGCAGGGTAGCCTAGGGGTTAGAGGCAGGGGATCCTAGTGGTTAGAGGCAGGGGATCCTAGTGGTTAGAGGCAGGGGAGCCTAGTGGTTAGAGGCAGGGGAGCCTAGTGGTTAGAGCCAGGGGAGCCTAGTGGTTAGAGGCAGGGGAGCCTAGTGGTTAGAGGCAGGGGAGCCTAGTGGTTAGAGGCAGGGGAGCCTAGTGGTTAGAGGCAGGGGAGCCTAGTGGTTAGAGGCTGGGGAGCCTAGTGGTTAGAGGCAGGGGATCCTAGTGGTTAGAGGCAGGGGATCCTAGTGGTTAGAGGCAGGGGATCCTAGTGGTTAGAGGCAGGGGATCCTAGTGGTTAGAGGCAGGGGATCCTAGTGGTTAGAGGCAGGGGATCCTAGTGGTTAGAGGCAGGGGATCCTAGTGGTTAGAGGCAGGGGATCCTAGTGGTTAGAGGCAGGGGAGCCTAGTGGTTAGAGGCAGGGGAGCCTAGTGGTTAGAGGCAGGGGAGCCTAGTGGTTAGAGGCAGGGTAGCCTAGTGTTCATTGCGGTGGGCCAGTAACCAAAAGGTTGCTGGATCGAATCCCCGAGATGACAAGGAAAAAAATCTGTCTTTGTGCCACTGAACAAGGCAGTTAACCCACTGTTCCCGGGTAGGCTGTCATTGTAAATAAGAATGTGTTCTTAACTGACTTGCCAAGTTAAATAAAAAATAAGATAAAGTTTTAGTTTGAAGAAGAAAATACTATGCTATTTGTCCCCCATAGGAGCAGATCTTCATGGAGAATGTAGGGGCTGTGAAGCAACTGTGTAAGGTGACTGACAACCTGGAGAACAGGATTCAGGAGCTGGAGGTGTGGAACACCCGGTCAGCCAAGCTAAAGGACATGGGCAGCCCTGCTAACAGCAGCAACCCTGCCAACAGCAGCACTAAAGGGTAATGTCACAGTGCCACCAGGGGGTGCTATTCTCTATGGCCTATTGCCTACAAGTTCTCTTTCAGTTTTCAAAATAATTTGGAGACACTGAGAGATTTTCACCCAACATAAAAACATTTGTTTTAGTACATTCAGCCAGTCGGTTTAGTCAGGTACTCAGGGACTCTTTTCAGATCCCTGCTGTGTTTTTAAAAAAAATTCAATTTTATTTAACCTTTATATAACTAGGCAAGTCAGTTAAGAACAAATTCTTATTTACAATGACAGCCAACACCGGCCAAACCCGTACGACGCTGGGCCAATTGTGTGCCGCCCTATGGGACTCCCAATCACGGCCGGTTGTGATACAGCCTGGTGTGTATGAGACGGTGGGGCTGTACTGAGGATGGTTGAGTTCTGGATGCGTTGTGTGTCTGTCTTTATGACCAGGGTCACTCTCATGGGGACCATCAACACTTTCTCAGCTCAACCATAACAGCCCTACGGCTTCTGCTTTATGGCTCCTGTACTGTCAAATATCTCCACTTTATTGTAGTTTAGGAATCTCGCCTTTTGGAAGGACTGAGTTTGTACTTGTAATGGACTGGATGACTGAATGCTCAACGTTCTTTGGTTTCCTAATACATTTTAAACTGTCATTATTTAACGTGTTGTTTCAACTGTCATTATTTAACGTGTTGTTTCAAATGTCATTATTTAACGTGTTGTTTCAAATGTCATTATTTAACGTGTTGTTTCAAATGTCATTATTTAACGTGTTGTTTCAAATGTCATTATTTAACGTGTTGTTTCAAATGTCATTATTTAACGTGTTGTTTCAAATGTCATTATTTAACGTGTTGTTTCAAATGTCATTATTTAACGTGTTGTTTCAAATATCATTATTTAACGTGTTGTTTCAAATGTCATTATTTAACGTGTTGTGTTTCAACTGTCATTATTTAACGTGTTGTGTTTCAACTGTCATTATTTAACGTGTTGTGTTTCAACTGTCATTATTTAACGTGTTTCAACTGTCATTATTTAACGTGTTTCAACTGTCATTATTTAACGCGTTTCAACTGTCATTATTTAACGTGCTGTGTTTCAACTGTCATTATTTAACGTGTTTCAACTGTCATTATTTAACGTGTTTCAACTGTCATTATTTAACGTGTTTCAACTGTCATTATTTTAACGTGTTTCAATTGTCATTATTTAACGTGTTTCAACTGTCATTATTTAACGTGTTTCAACTGTCATTATTTAATGTGTTGTGTTTCAACTGTCAGTATTTAATGTGTTTCAACTGTCATTATTTAACGTGTTGTGTTTCAACTGTCATTATTTAACGTGTTTCAACTGTCATTATTTAACGTGTTTCAACTGTCATTATTTAACGTGTTGTGTTTCAACTGTCATTATTTAACGTGTTTCAACTGTCATTATTTAACGTGTTTCAACTGTCATTATTTAATGTGTTGTGTTTCAACTGTCAGTATTTAATGTGTTGTGTTTCAACTGTCATTATTTAACGTGTTTCAACTGTCATTATTTAACATGTTTCAACTGTCATTATTTAACATGTTTCAACTGTCATTATTTAACGTGTTTCAACTGTCATTATTTAACGTGTTTCAACTGTCATTATTTTAACGTGTTTCAATTGTCATTATTTAACGTGTTTCAACTGTCATTATTTAACGTGTTTCAACTGTCATTATTTAACGTGCTGTGTTTCAACTGTCATTATTTAACGTGTTTCAACTGTCATTATTTAATGTGTTGTGTTTCAACTGTCAGTATTTAATGTGTTGTGTTTCAACTGTCATTATTTAACGTGTTTCAACTGTCATTATTTAACGTGTTTCAACTGTCATTATTTAACGTGTTTCAACTGTCATTATTTAACGTGCTGTGTTTCAACTGTCATTATTTAACGTGTTTCAACTGTCATTATTTAACGTGTTTCAACTGTCATTATTTTAACGTGTTTCAATTGTCATTATTTAACGTGTTTCAACTGTCATTATTTAACGTGTTTCAACTGTCATTATTTAACGTGTTTCAACTGTCATTATTTAATGTGTTGTGTTTCAACTGTCAGTATTTAATGTGTTTCAACTGTCATTATTTAACGTGTTGTGTTTCAACTGTCATTATTTAACGTGTTTCAACTGTCATTATTTAACGTGTTTCAACTGTCATTATTTAACGTGTTGTGTTTCAACTGTCATTATTTAACGTGTTGTTTCAACTGTCATTATTTAACGTGTTGTTTCAACTGTCATTATTTAAGGTGCTGTGTTTCAACTGTCATTATTTAAGGTGCTGTGTTTCAACTGTCATTATTTAAGGTGCTGTGTTTCAACTGTCATTATTTAAGGTGCTGTGTTTCAACTGTCATTATTTGACGTGTTGTTTCAACTGTCATTATTTAACGTGTTTCAACTGTCATTATTTAACGTGTTTCAACTGTCATTATTTAACGTGTTGTTTCAACTGTCATTATTTAACGTGGTGTTTCAACTGTCATTATTTAACGTGTTGTTTCAACTGTCATTATTTAACGTGTTGTTTCAACTGTCATTATTTAACGTGCTGTGTTTCAACTGTCATTATTTAACGTGTTGTTTCAACTGTCAGTATTTAACGTGTTTCAACTGTCAGCATTTAACTTGTTGTTTCAATTGTCATTATTTAACGTGTTTCAACTGTCAGTATTTAACGTGTTGTTTCAACTGTCAGTATTTAACGTGTTGTTTCAACTGTCAGTATTTAACGTGTTGTTTCAACTGTCAGTATTTAACGTGTTGTTTCAACTGTCAGTATTTAACGTGTTGTTTCAACTGTCAGTATTTAACTTGCTGTGTTTCAACTGTCATTATTTAACGTGTTTCAACTGTCATTATTTAACGTGTTTCAACTGTCATTATTTAACTTGTTGTGTTTCAACTGTCAGTATTTAACGTGTTGTGTTTCAACTGTCATTATTTAACGTGTTTCAACTGTCCTTATTTAACGTGTTTCAACTGTCAGTATTTAACGTGTTGTGCTTCAACTGTCATTATTTAACGTGTTTCAACTGTCAGTATTTAACGTGTTGTGTTTCAACTGTCAGTATTTAACGTGTTGTGTTTCAACTGTCAGTATTTAACGTGTTGTGTTTCAACTGTCATTATTTAACTTGCTGTGTTTCAACTGTCATTATTTAACTTGCTGTGTTTCAACTGTCATTATTTAACTTGCTGTGTTTCAACTGTCATTATTTAACGTGTTTCAACTGTCATTATTTAACGTGTTGTGTTGATAATGTGTCGTCTCACACAGAAAAATAAACAGGCACAACAGTGTTCCACCACCACAGAAGCCAACACCTCTCAAATCTGTCAAGGTGAGGAAGAACTGCAGAAAGACTGTATACTTGTATAAGAACAGGTGTACAGCAAGTCTGAATTAAACTAAACTAAAACCATTAATATTCAGATTTATTCTCTTGTAGGCAAAGTTCCACAGCTGCTTAAAACACAAGTTTGTCCAAGTCAGCATGATCATTCTGGTAGCAACAATGGCTTTCTGGTAAGACTTCCTGAGACAACTGAGGAGCAGATGTTCATGTTACTTTCATATTGAAACAAAAAGTATGACTGCTTTGTTAGAAAATACCTCTGGATATTGAAGCACTGCAATATACAGGTAACTGCCAAAGTAAAGGAAACATGAAGTGTCTTGCTCGGGGCGTTGGGTCTCCACCAGCCAGAACAGCATCAATGCACCTTGACATAGATTCTACACATGTCTGGAACCCTATTGGAGGGATGTGACACCATTATTCCACCAGACAATTCATCATTTGGTGTTTTGTTGACGGTGGTCTCAGGCACCGCTTCAGAATCTATAAATGTTCAATTGGGTTGAGATCTGGTGACAGAGACGGCCCGCAAGCGTTATAAAATAAATAATCACCCTTAAGCATTATAAAATAATAGCCCTTAAGAATGCTAATATAATATAAATAATAACCCTTAAGCGTGATAATATAAATAAATAATAATCCTTAAGCGTGATAATATAAATAATAACACTTAAGCGTGATAATATAATATAAATAATAACCCCTTAAGCATGATAATATAAATAATAGCCCTTATGCGTGATAATATAAATAAATAATAATCCTTAAGCGTGATTATATAAATAATAACCCCTTAAGCATGATAATATAAATAATAACCCCTTAAGCATGATAATATAAATAATAACCCCTTAAGCATGATAATATAAATAATAACCCCTTAAGCATGATAATATAATATAAATAATAACCCTTAAGCATGATAATATAAATAATAACCCCTTAAGCATGATAATATAAATAATAACCCCTTAAGCATGATAATATAATATAAATAATAACCTTGAGCATGATAATATAATATAAATAATAACCCTTAAGCGTGATAATATAAATAATACCCCTTAAGCGTGATAATATAATATAAATAATACCCCTTAAGCGTGATAATATAAATAATAACCCTTAAGCGTGACAATATAAATAATAACCCTTAAGCATGATAATATAATATAAATAATAACCCTTAAGCATGATAATATAATATAAATAATAACCCTTAAGCGTGATAATATAAATAATAACCCTTAAGCGTGATAATATAAATAATAACCCTTAAGCGTGATAATATAAATAATAACCCTTAAGCGTGATAATATAAAAAATAACCATTAAGCGTGATAATATAAAAAATACCCATTAAGCGTGATAATATAAATAATACCCCTTAAGCGTGATAATATAATATAAATAATAACCCTTAAGCGTGATAATATAATATAAATAATAACCCTTAAGCGTGATAATATAAATAATACCCCTTAAGCGTGATAATATAATATAAATAATACCCCTTAAGCGTGATAATATAAATAATAACCCTTAAGCGTGACAATATAAATAATAACCATTAAGCATGATAATATAATATAAATAATAACCCTTAAGCATGATAATATAATATAAATAATAACCCTTAAGCATGATAATATAATATAAATAATAACCCTTAAGCATGATAATATAAATAATACCCCTTAAGCGTGATAATATAAATAATAACCCTTAAGCATGATAATATAATATAAATAATACCCCTTAAGCGTGATAATATAATATAAATAATAACCCTTAAGCGTGATAATATAAATAATAACCCTTAAGCGTGATAATATAAATAATAACCCTTAAGCGTGATAATATAAATAATAACCATTAAGCATGATAATATAAATAATACCCCTTAAGCGTGATAATATATATAATACCCCTTAAGCGTGATAATATAATATAAATAATAACCCTTAAGCATGTTAATATAAATAATACCCCTTAAGCGTGATAATATAAATAATAACCCTTAAGCGTGATAATATAAATAATAACCCTTAAGCGTGATAATATAAATAATAACCATTAAGCATGATAATATAATATAAATAATAACCCTTAAGCATGATAATATAATATAAATAATAACCCTTAAGCATGATAATATAATATAAATAATAACCCTTAAGCGTGATAATATAAATAATAACCCTTAAGCATGATTATATAAATAATAACCCTTAAGCGTGATAATATAAATAATAACCCTTAAGCATGATAATATAATATAAATAATACCCCTTAAGCATGATAATATAATATAAATAATAACCCTTAAGCGTGATAATATAATATAAATAATAACCCTTAAGCGTGATAATATAATATAAATAATAACCCTTAAGCGTGATAATATAATATAAATAATAACCCTTAAGCGTGATAATATAAATAATAACCTTAAGCATGATAATATAATATAAATAATAACCCTTAAGCGTGATAATATAAATAATAACCCTTAAGCATGATAATATAATATAAATAATAACCTTGAGCATGATAATATAATATAAATAATAACCCTTAAGCATGATAATATAATATAAATAATACCCCTTAAGCGTGATAATATAAATAATACCCCTTAAGCGTGATAATATAAATAATAACCATTAAGCGTGATAATATAAATAATAACCATTAAGCGTGATAATATAAATAATAACCCTTAAGCGTGATAATATAAATAATAACCCTTAAGCGTGATAATATAAATAATAACCATTAAGCGTGATAATATAAATAATACCCCTTAAGCATGATAATATAAATAATACCCCTTAAGCGTGATAATATAATATAAATAATAACCCTTAAGCATGTTAATATAAATAATATCCCTTAAGCGTGATAATATAAATAATACCCCTTAAGCGTGATAATATAATATAAATAATAACCCTTAAGCATGTTAATATAAATAATATCCCTTAAGCGTGATAATATAAATCATAACCCTTAAGCGTGATAATAAAATATAAATAATATCCCTTAAGCGTGATAATATAATATAAATAATAACCCTTAAGCATGATAATATAATATAAATAACAACCCTTAAGCATGATAATATAAATAATATCCCTTAAGCGTGATAATATAAATAATACCCCTTAAGCGTGATAATATAATATAAATAATATCCCTTAAGCGTGATAATATAATATAAATAATAACCCTTAAGCGTGATAATATAATATAAATAATAACCCTTAAGCATGATAATATAAATAATATCCCTTAAGCATGATAATATAATATAAATAATAACCCTTAAGCTTGATAATATAAATAATATCCCTTAAGCGTGATAATATAAATAATACCCCTTAAGCGTGATAATATAAATAATAACCCTTAAGCGTGATAATATAAATAATAACCCTTAAGCGTGATAATATAATATAAATAATAACCCTTAAGCATGATACTATAAATAATATCCCTTAAGCATGATAATATAAATAATAACCATTAAGCGTGATAATATAAATAATAACCCTTAAGCGTGATAATATAATATAAATAATAACCCTTAAGCATGATAATATAAATAATATCCCTTAAGCATGATTATATAAATAATACCCCTTAAGCGTGATAATATAAATAATAACCCTTAAGCGTGATAATATAAATAATAACCCTTAAGCGTGATAATATAATATAAATAATAACCCTTAAGCGTGATAATATAATATAAATAATAACCCTTAAGCATGATAATATAATATAAATAATAACCCTTAAGCATGATAATATAAATAATAACCCTTAAGCATGATTATATAAATAATACCCCTTAAGCGTGATAATATAAATAATAACCCTTAAGCGTGATAATATAAATAATAACCCTTAAGCGTGATAATATAAATAATAACCCTTAAGCGTGATAATATAAATAATAACCCTTAAGCGTGATAATATAATATAAATAATAACCCTTAAGCATGATAATATAATATAAATAATAACCCTTAAGCATGATAATATAATATAAATAATAACCCTTAAGCATGATAATATAAATAATAACCCTTAAGCGTGATTATATAAATAATACCCCTTAAGCGTGATAATATAAATAATAACCCTTAAGCGTGATAATATAAATAATAACCCTTAAGCGTGTTAATATAATATAAATAATAACCCTTAAGCGTGATAATATAATATAAATAATAACCCTTAAGCGTGATAATATAAATAATAACCCTTAAGCATGATAATATAATATAAATAATAACCCTTAAGCGTGATAATATAAATAATATCCCTTAAGCGTGATAATATAAATAATAGCCCTTAAGCGTGATAATATAAATAATAACCCTTAAGCGTGATAATATAAATAATATCCCTTAAGCGTGATAATATAATATAAATAATAACCCTTAAGCGTGATAATATAATATAAATAATAACCCTTAAGCGTGATAATATAAATAATAACCCTTAAGCGTGATAATATAATATAAATAATAACCCTTAAGCGTGATAATATAATATAAATGATAACCCTTAAGCATGATAATATAATATAAATAATAACCCTTAAGCATGATAATATAAATAATAACCCTTAAGCGTGATTATATAAATAATACCCCTTAAGCGTGATAATATAAATAATAACCCTTAAGCGTGATAATATAAATAATAACCCTTAAGCGTGTTAATATAATATAAATAATAACCCTTAAGCGTGATAATATAATATAAATAATAACCCTTAAGCGTGATAATATAAATAATAACCCTTAAGCATGATAATATAATATAAATAATAACCCTTAAGCGTGATAATATAAATAATATCCCTTAAGCGTGATAATATAAATAATAGCCCTTAAGCGTGATAATATAAATAATAACCCTTAAGCGTGATAATATAAATAATATCCCTTAAGCGTGATAATATAATATAAATAATAACCCTTAAGCGTGATAATATAATATAAATAATAACCCTTAAGCGTGATAATATAAATAATAACCCTTAAGCGTGATAATATAATATAAATAATAACCCTTAAGCGTGATAATATAAATAATAACCCTTAAGCGTGATAATATAATATAAATAATAACCCTTAAGCGTGATAATATAAATAATAGCCCCTAAGCGTGATAATATAAATAATAGCCCTTAAGCATGATAATATAAATAATAGCCCTTAAGCGTGATAATATAAATAATATCCCTTAAGCGTGATAATATAATATAAATAATAACCCTTAAGCGTGATAATATAAATAATATCCCTTAAGCAGTCCAGGATGTTAATTGCTTAATTAACTCAGGAACCACACCTGTGTGGAAGCGACTGCTTTCAATATACTTTGTATCCCTCATTTACTGAAGTGTTTCCTTTATTTTGGCAGTTAGCACTACCTGAATATAATATAATATTGAATGCATAAAGCTTTGTCTATTCTGATAACTGTATCAGAGAAATGAAAATGTGAGAAAAGTTAGACTATCAGATCAGATGGGGTGGGACTTGACTTTATGAAAAGCATTGGAGAGTTTAGAATATAGAAGTTTACTATTCCTTTTCATAAATCGACACTTGAAGTTTTTTGTTGTTGATGTACCTGCATTGTAAGTCCCCTGGTCTGGGCCTGACAATGTTTTGTTTTCTTCTTATGTAACGTGTTATGAAGTGTTATGACATCCCTATGTCTCTTCCACAGTTCTATTGCCATCACAGCTCTCTACATGCTGACTCTGAGAGACGACGCCGGCATGCTGCTTCCTGGAAACAAGTAAGATTACACCACTGAACTGGCTTCACAAACTACCGTTGCCGCCAGCCTTCATCTGCCAAGAATACGGTGCCAAGGATACTACTGAGACTCAAACTTGATCATCTGTGCCAAATGCTATCCAGAATGGAATGTGAGATTCATTTCAAAGGTCATATCATGTTTTTTTTTATTTGCAGCAACGAGACTACTGTGCATCCTCTCTACACTACAACAGTCAGGACTACCTTAGGTAAACAACCTCTCTACACCACAACAGTCAGTACTACCTTAGGTAAACAACCTCTCTACACCACAACAGTCAGTACTACCTTAGGTAAACAACCTCTCTACACCACAACAGTCAGTACTACCTTAGGTAAACAACCTCTCTACACCACAACAGTCAGTACTACCTTAGGTAAACAACCTCTCTACACCACAACAGTCAGGACTACCTTAGGTAAACAACCTCTCTACACCACAACAGTCAGGACTACCTTAGGTAAACAACCTCTACACCACAACAGTCAGGACTACCTTAGGTAAACAACCTCTCTACACCACAACAGTCAGGACTACCTTAGGTAAACAACCTCTCTACACCACAACAGTCAGGACTACCTTAGGTAAACAACCTCTCTACACCACAACAGTCAGGACTACCTTAGGTAAACAACCTCTCTACACCACAACAGTCAGGACTACCTTAGGTAAACAACCTCTCTACACCACAACAGTCAGGACTACCTTAGGTAAACAACCTCTCTACACCACAACAGTCAGGACTACCTTAGGTAAACAACCTCTCTACACCACAACAGTCAGGACTACCTTAGGTAAACAACCTCTCTACACCACAACAGTCAGGACTACCTTAGGTAAACAACCTCTCTACACCACAACAGTCAGGACTACCTTAGGTAAACCTTCTCTCTACACCACCACATTCAGTACTACCTTAGGTAAACAACCCATAAATGCTCTTTATATAGTTCTACTTTCATCGCAGTAACGTTGTGATATCGCATCATAGTAACATTGTGCTCATCGTACTAACGTTGTGATGTCTCATCGCGGTAACGTCGTGATGTCTCATCGCGGTAACGTCGTGATGTCTCATCGCGGTAACGTCGTGATGTCTCATCACGGTAACGTCGTGATGTCTCATCACGGTAACGTCGTGATGTCTCATCGCGGTAACGTCGTGATGTCTCATCGCGGTAACGTTGTGATGTCTCATCGCGGTAACGTTGTGGTGCCTCATCGCGGTAACGTTGTGGTGCCTCATCGCGGTAACGTTGTGATGTCTCATCGCGGTAACGTTGTGATGTCTCATCGCGGTAACGTCGTGATGTCTCATCGCGGTAACGTCGTGATGTCTCGTCGTGGTAACGTCGTGGTGTCTCGTCGTGGTAACGTCGTGGTGTCTCGTCGTGGTAACGTTGTGGTGTCTCGTCGTGGTAACGTTGTGGTGTCTCGTCGTGGTAACGTTGTGGTGTCTCATCGTAGTAACGTCGTGATGTCTCATCGCGGTAACGTCGTGATGTCTCATCGTAGTAACGTCGTGGTGTCTCGTCGTGGTAACGCTGTGGTGTCTCATTCAATTCTATTGTACAAAGAGGTGGTAAAAGTGTTGCTGTCTGTTATCAGTAGTCCTCTATGTGGAAATTGACCCTTGTTTGTTTGTTTGTTTGTTTGTATGTTTATTAGTAAACCCAACAACAACCCCTGTCCCGTGGACCCCTGATGTGGACTTCTGTAGCCTGATCTACTGTGAAGAAGTGTTCTGCTGTCCCACTACAGCCTCCATGGATAATACCAGCACCATCTCTCCTGCCCTCCTCTCCTCCACTGTATCTCCCACTACCGGGCCCTCTCTAGCAGGTGAGCTGGCTACTCCCTGTCTTCATTTACCAACAGCATTCTCCACTGTATCTCCCACTACCGGGCCCTCTCTAGCAGGTGAGCTGGCTACTCCCTGTTTTCATTTACCAACAGCATTCTCCACTGTATCTCCCACTACCGGGCCCTTTCTAGCAGGTGAGCTGGCTACTCCCTGTCTTCATTTACCAACAGCATTCTCCACTGTATCTCCCACTACCGGGCCCTCTCTAGCAGGTGAGCTGGCTACTCCCTGTCTTCATTTACCAACAGCATTCTCCACTGTATCTCCCACTACCGGGCCCTCTCTAGCAGGTGAGCTGGCTACTCCCTGTCTTCATTTACCAACAGCATTCTCCACTGTATCTCCCACTACCGGGCCCTCTCTAGCAGGTGAGCTGGCTACTCCCTGTCTTCATTTACCAACATCATTCTCCACTATATCTCCCACTACCGGGCCCTCTCTAGCAGGTGAGCTGGCTACTCCCTGTCTTCATTTACCAACAGCAGTCACCACTGTATCTCCCACTACCGGGCCCTCTCTAGCAGGTGAGCTGGCTACTCCCTGTCTTCATTTACCAACACCAATCACCACTGTATCTCCCACTACCGGGCCCTCTCTAGCAGGTGAGCTGGCTACTCCCTGTCTTCATTTACCAACAGCATTCACCACTGTATCTCCCACTACCGGGCCCTCTCTAGCAGGTGAGCTGGCTACTCCCTGTCTTCATTTACCAACATCATTCTCCACTGTATCTCCCACTACCGGGCCCTCTCTAGCAGGTGAGCTGGCTACTCCCTGTCTTCATTTACCAACATCATCCTCCACTGTATCTCCCACTACCCGGCCCTCTCTAGCAGGTGAGCTGGCTACTCCCTGTCTTCATTTACCAACAGCATTCACCACTGTATCTCCCACTACCGGGCCCTCTCTAGCAGGTGAGCTGGCTACTCCCTGTCTTCATTTACCAACATCATTCTCCACTGTATCTCCCACTACCGGGCCCTCTCTAGCAGGTGAGCTGGCTACTCCCTGTCTTCATTTACCAACAGCATTCTCCACTGTATCTCCCACTACCGGGCCCTCTCTAGCAGGTGAGCTGGCTACTCCCTGTCTTCATTTACCAACAGCATTCTCCACTGTATCTCCCACTACCGGGCCCTCTCTAGCAGGTGAGCTGGCTACTCCCTGTCTTCATTTACCAACAGCAGTCACCACTGTATGTCCCACTACCGGGCCCTCTCTAGCAGGTGAGCTGGCTACTCCCTGTCTTCATTTACCAACAGCATTCTCCACTGTATCTCCCACTACCGGGCCCTCTCTAGCAGGTGAGCTGGCTACTCCCTGTCTTCATTTACCAACAGCATTCACCACTGTATCTCCCACTACCGGGCCCTCTCTAGCAGGTGAGCTGGCTACTCCCTGTCTTCATTTACCAACAGCATTCACCACTGTATCTCCCACTACCGGGCCCTCTCTAGCAGGTGAGCTGGCTACTCCCTGTCTTCATTTACCAACAGCAATCTCCACTGTATCTCCCACTACCGGGCCCTCTCTAGCAGGTGAGCTGGCTACTCCCTGTCTTCATTTACCAACTGCATTCACCACTGTATCTCCCACTACCGGGCCCTCTCTAGCAGGTGAGCTGGCTACCCTGTCTTCATTTACCAACATCATTCTCCACTGTATCTCCCACTACCGGGCCCTCTCTAGCAGGTGAGCTGGCTACTCCCTGTCTTCATTTACCAACAGCATTCACCACTGTATCTCCCACTACCGGGCCCTCTCTAGCAGGTGAGCTGGCTACTCCCTGTCTTCATTTACCAACATCATTCTCCACTGTATCTCCCACTACCCGGCCCTCTCTAGCAGGTGAGCTGGCTACTCCCTGTCTTCATTTACCAACATCATTCTCCACTGTATCTCCCACTACCCGGCCCTCTCTAGCAGGTGAGCTGGCTACTCCCTAGCTAGCTTATCTTGACGTAAAACCTACATGTTGCTGACCTTGAATGAGACGTAATTCTGATGCTCTATAAAGTGTTGGCATTGTGCTGCTTGTGACAGGCAGTAATCCCACTTTTCTTTTGGGTTCCAATTCTGCCTTCTCAGATAAAGGGAAAGACAAATTCAATGAAGAAATCAAAGGTGCCGGAGATTGTAAGTCAAATTCTATCACATACGTTTGAAGACACGTTTTAATGCTAATCCAAATGTGTTATTTTCTGAGTTTATCAGAGTATGACATCATATTGTTGTTCTATTTTCAGGGACAAACACAACAATAAAGTCTTTTTTCATCAAAGAAAACGAACAGATCATTGACTCTCGGTACTGCGAGAGGGGAAGCTGTGGGTACGTCAATCAGTCAGTTTGAACTCATTTAATAGATGTAGATTCAGACTGCCAAACTGATGGTAATACTTCATCTCTACGTTGATCTGTTTCCATTCAGGTCAGGAAACTACTCCTTCCGGATCCCGATCAGCAAGTTCGTCCCCACCAACATGCGTGTCACTGTCCAGATGAAGTGAGTGACCAGGACGTGCTTCCTCTTGTCTCCACTTTGTTTTCCACTTGAATAATTCAATAGGTCTTGTCTTCCCACTGCGGTGGTGACAGGTTGGCATTGACTGTGGACTCTGGAAGGAGCTGGGGATAGTTTCTAAGAGGTTGTTTAACCTACGGGGCTGATGATGGTCAGAATCCTCCCAGACATTGAGTCCATGCACGGGGGAACTGGCGGGAGCTCTATTTAATCCTTAGTAGCAGTAGGATGCCATTTGGAATTTAAAGGCAATGTTTCCGGCCATTTGCGGAGACTGCAGTCACGTAGTCGCTGCGTATGGAAATGACCTTTAAATGTCAATCACACTATACCGCAGACCTTCAGCGCTACGGATTGAATCGAGAGTTGAAGCTTTGTCTGAATCAGACACTGGACCCCAGTCTGGCAGGAGTCCCTGTTCTGTATGAGGAGATGAAGGCCTCTAAGACAGAGCTGCATAAGGCACATTCTCTCATTGTTGTTCACACTAATTACAAATGGTCACAGAGCACTTGGTACTTGCACCGTGGGTTTGTTGTAAGTACCGTAAATGACCACTAGGTGTCTCCTCTCCTCTGACGCAGTACTACAGAGCTGCTGGTTGTCCACCTGTGTCATAATGAAGAGACGTTTAAATGCTCTGCCTTGATGGACCACGATCAAACCAACGAAGAATACAATTTCATGAATACACAGGTATGGCATCCACAGACAACACTATACTGGGGTTGCTCTCTGTTTGATCATTGTAAACTCTCTGCTCTTTGTATGATAAAAAGTGAACAAAGAACATAAGAAAGAAAGAGAGTATCAAGGTTGAAAGTGTTTCTCTTGTTCTCTCCAGGGCTACGTCCATGAATGGCCTCTGCCAGTGTCTCGATTCTACAGGAGCTCCTACCACTTCCGCTCAGCAGTGGCTGTAAGAACTAAAGATTTCTCCAATGTGTCCTTAAATATCAATGTCAAACGACACTGTCCCAGGAGCCTCACAACTACTACATGTTGTATGTTGTGGGGAGAAAACGACCCGATCTGATAACCACAATCTAACAGAGTTGTTAAACATTAGTATGATAATCACCCCCTCCCTTTACTCAACTCACCGTAATGCTCTCATCTCCTCGTAATGCTCTCATCTCCTCGTAATGCTCTCATCTCCTCGTAATGCTCTCGTCTCCTCGTAATGCTCTCGCTCCTCGTAATGCCTCGCCTCCTGTAATGCCCCCGTCGCCTCCCGTAATGCCTCGTCTCCTCGTAATGCTCTCGTCTCCTCGTAATGCTCTCGTCTCCTCGTAATGCTCTCGTCTCCTCGTAATGCTCTCGTCTCCTCGTAATGCTCTCGTCTCCTCGTAATGCTCTCGTCTCCTCGTAATGCTCTCGTCTCCTCGTCTCCTCGTAATGCTCTCGTCTCCCGTAATGCTCTCCTCCTCGTAATGCCTCGTCTCCTCGCAATGCTCTCGTCTCCCCGTAATGCCTCGTCTCCTCGTAATGCCTCGTCTCCTCGTAATGCTCTCGTCTCCCCGTAATGCTCTCGTCTCCCCGTAATGCTCCCCGTAATACTCCCTGCAATGCTCTCGTCTCCCCGCAATGCTCTCGTCTCCCCGCAATGCTCTCGTCTCCCCGCAATGCTCTCGTCTCCCCGTAATGCTCTCGTCTCCCCGTAATGCTCCCCGTAATGCTCTCGTCTCCCCGTAATGCTCTCGGCTCCCCGTAATGCTCTCGGCTCCCCGTAACGCTCTCGTCTCACCGTAACGCTCTCGTCTCCCGTAACGCTCTCGTCTCCCCGTAACGCTCTCGTCTCCCCGTAATGCTCTCGTCTCCCCGTAATGCTCCCCGTAATACTCCCTGCAATGCTCTCGTCTCCCCGCAATGCTCTCGTCTCCCCGCAATGCTCTCGTCTCCCCGCAATGCTCTCGTCTCCCCGTAACGCTCTCGTCTCACCGTAACGCTCTCGTCTCACCGTAACGCTCTCGTCTCACCGTAACGCTCTCGTCTCACCGTAACGCTCTCGTCTCACCGTAACGCTCTCGTCTCACACTGGTATTGGAAACTGAACACTAGTTCACAACTGTCACTGTAGGCCACCCAGAGATGTTATTTAATGTTGTAACAGACTTTGACTACACCCTGTCATTGTCATGGTTTAGTAGTCAGATGTCCTATTCTTACGATATCACACAGTTAAATGTATGTGTGGTCCGACCAAAACAAACTGAATCTTCATCTCAGAGAGGAAGAGGGGAAGTGAGAGGTTTTACTCTGCTCAAAATCTGCCCATAAAGTGAGAAATTTCTGTATGAAGGTCAATAAGAGAGTGTTGAATTTGGTCAACAAAAAAATGTAATTCGTATTTTGCTACGTGAGGCTTGTTTGATGGAATAGAAGTTTTGTAATGGTTAGGTTGTTGCACGGATATAAGTGGCATTTCAACAACTTTTAAAACAAAACTACTTTATATCGGATTTGTGACTGTTGTCGTAGGGATAGATGGAAAACTCAACATGGCAATACCCATGCTAAAATGGGTTATAGCCATGTTGAGTTCTCCATCTATCCCTATGACAATCCATAACCCATTTTAGCATGGGTATTGCCATTGAGGGCTACCACCATTTTAAAGTAGTCAACTGGGTGGGGATTCCTACGAGATGGAAGCAATCCCACAATGAAGAAGAAAAAAATTGACTACTTTAAAATGGAAATGCTGCCCATGCTGGCACAGAAGCTAAAATGGCACAGAAACAAAGATGAGAACTCTATCTCTAAGGCCTGTTGTGCACACGCCTATCTACCCTGTCATTGGCTGGAATGGTTCCACCTGATCTCGCCTCCTCACGCTTGCCTTCCATCTTTGAGGACTTGTACAGTGTTTCCACTGTTAGAGCCGTCACTTGTCAATGTCATAGACAATGTTGGTCTATTTCCATCCAGGGCCAGGCAGACTGCAATACCGACCGTGGCTTCGTGGGGGCGCTGTTCACAGACTACCACTTCAACTTCTACCGGAGGTGTGAGTGAGGAAGAAGACCTCACACTGTCGTTCCTCTGGCAGGCCAGCCAGTGTCCAATGACATGGGTGTCGATGCTTCTCTTCGTGATGTACGGCAACCGCAATAATTCACCCACTTTGTATGGTTTTTCTATGAAATGTCCTGATTGTTGATGAGATCGTTGTATATAATCTCTTTTACAAGGACAGCAATGAGAGAATATTTATTGATACAGAATTACAGCAGGTAAGAGTCGTATGATTCACTTTGCCTTGTGACAGTTGTTGCACTATGTGAAAAGAGATTGAATTGGAACAGACCTGAACAGGATCATTTTGTTTTCAGTGGAATGTAATGCTGTATAACAGGTTATTGATTGTTCATTAAACGATACATTGATCATGTCACACTGCTGGAACACAGGATGAGTCCCTAAGTAATATAGTACTTCTATCTCATACTTGACTATGTAGGTGGCTATTACATTTATTTCAGAAAGTAATTGTGTTGAATTCTGTGTTACTGCATCATTTCCTAGTAATTACCAGGTAAATACCATTGGAAACTGTAAAATAAAGTACTGAATTCTCTGTTCTGAAGCAGCTACTTCCGTCCAGGGTCAACTTTATCATTCAGACGCAAGTTTAGAATGACGTCAGTTGCCTACAACACACACCACCGCCAACACAACGGCTTCAAGGGATTCTAACCAATGTCTCCCTGTTTCCTCTCCTCTATTCTAACCAATGTCTCTCTGTTTCCTCTCCTCTATTCTAACCAATGTCTCCCTGTTTCCTCTCCTCTGTTCTAACCAATGTCTCCCTGTTTCCTCTCCTCTGTTCTAACCAATGTCTCCCTGTTTCCTCTCCTCTGTTCTAACCAATGTCTCCCTGTTTCCTCTCCTCTATTCTAACCAATGTCTCCCTGTTTCCTCTCCTCTATTCTAACCAATGTCTCCTGTTTCCTCTCCTCTATTCTAACCAATGTCTCCCTGTTTCCTCTCCTCTATTCTAACCAATGTCTCCCTGTTTCCTCTCCTCTATTCTAACCAATGTCTCCCTGTTTCCTCTCCTCTATTCTAACCAATGTCTCCCTGTTTCCTCTCCTCTATTCTAACCAATGTCTCCGTTTCCTCTCCTCTATTCTAACCAATGTCCCCCTGTCTCCTCTCCTCTATTCTAACCAATGTCTCCCTGTTTCCTCTCCTCTATTCTAACCAATGTCTCCCTGTTTCCTCTCCTCTATTCTAACCAATGTCTCCCTGTTTCCTCTCCTCTGTTCTAACCAATGTCTCCCTGTTTCCTCTCCTCTATTCTAACCAATGTCTCCCTGTTTCCTCTCCTCTGTTCTAACCAATGTCTCCCTGTTTCCTCTCCTCTGTTCTAACCAATGTCTCCTCTCCTCTAACCAATGTCTCCCTGTTTCCTCTCCTCTAACCAATGTCTCCCTGTCTCCTCTCCTCTAACCAATGTCTCCCTGTCGCCTCTCCTCTATTCTAACCAATGTCCCCCTGTTTCCTCTCCTCTATTCTAACCAATGTCTCCCTGTTTCCTCTCCTCTATTCTAACCAATAGAGATGTCGCCTCTCCTCTATTCTAACCAATAGTGATGTCGCCTCTCCTCTATTCTAACCAATAGAGATGTCTCCTTCTCCTCTCTCCTCTTTAAACCTTTGACATCATCCACACACCATGAGAAAGGGATTGGAGGAATCTGGAATAGAAAGTAACACACTAGAATGTAAAGCACACAACCAACGGCCCATAATCCGTTCTGACATCCGTATAAATCAATCACATTTTAATTCATCTGAAATCCATTCCAACAGGAGACAAGAGATATCTTTGTGCAGCCTATGACCTATATGAGTGCAGTGTGTGTTTCTGATGGGGGGGGGGATGGAGGGAGGGAGAAATGGGAAGGATGGAGGGAGAAATGGGATGGATGGAGGGAGGGATTAGAGGGAGAGATGGGGGGTTATGGAGGAAGAGATGGGGGATGGAGGGAGAAGTGCGGGATGGAGGGAGAAGTGGGGGATGGGGAGAAGGATGAGGGAGAAATGGGGGATGGGGAGAGATGTGGGGGAGGGAGAAATGGGATGGAGGGATAGATGGGAGATGGGGGATGGAGGGAGGGATGGGGGGAGAGAAGTGGGATGGAGGGAGAAATGGGGGATGGAGGGATGGATGAGGGAGAGATGGGGAATGGCGGGAGGGAGAAGTGGGGGATGGAGGAGAGATGAGGGATGCAGGGAGAAATGGGATGGAGGGATAGATGAGGAATGGAGTGGGGGACGGAGGGCAGGATGGAGGGATAGATGGGGGGATGGATGGATGGAGGGAGGGATAGAGAGAGAGAGAGATGAGGGATGGATGGGGAGATGGGTGGGATGGAGGGAGAGATGAGGAATGGAGTGGGGGACGGAGGGCAGGATGGAGGGATAGATGGATGGATGGAGGGATAGGGGATGGAGGGAGGGATGGGGGGAGAGAAGTGGGATGGAGGGAGAAATGGGGGATGGAGGGATGGATGAGGGAGAGATGGGGAATGGCGGGAGGGAGAAGTGGGGGATGGAGGAGAGATGAGGGATGCAGGGAGAAATGGGATGGAGGGATAGATGAGGAATGGAGTGGGGGACGGAGGGCAGGATGGAGGGATAGATGGGGGGATGGATGGATGGAGAGAGGGATAGAGAGAGAGAGATGAGGGATGGATGGGGAGATGGGAGGGATGGAGGGAGAGATGAGGAATGGAGTGGGGGACGGAGGGCAGGATGGAGGGATAGATGGGGGATGGATGGAGGGATAGGGGATGGAGGGAGGGAGGGATAGAGAGAGATGAGGGATGGATGGGGAGATGGGAGAGATTAGGAATTGAGTGGGGGACGGAGGGCAGGATGGAGGGATAGATGGATGGAGGGAGGGATAGAGAGAGATGAGGGATGGAGGGAGAGATGGGGATGGAGGGAGATATGGGGGAATAGATGGGGATGGAGGGAGAGAAGTGGGATGGAGGGAGAAATGGGGGTGATGGATGGAGGGAGAAATGGGGGTAATGGATGGAGGGATGGATGGGGGAGGGATGAAGGGAGAAATGGGGGTGATGGAGGGAGAGGGATAAATGGGGGATGGAGGGAGAAAAGTTGGTTGGAGTGTATTAAAGATGTTAGGACAGACGGTAAGTGGACGCTGTAGGTCTGAATGAATTTGCTGTGTGTTAAGGAGAATGATGCTCCAAATATTACTGGACTGTCCATTAATCACGGTACTCCATTCTGCTTGTTTATGTTTTATCTGTCGGCCCCAGCCGCACTCAGGCTCTGTGTGTCGTCAACCCAACCCTCCCTGCCTAGTCAACGCCATTTTACCTGCTGTTGTTGTGCTAGCTGATTAGCTGTTGTTGTCTCCCTACTGTTTTAGCTACTGTTTTAGCTTGCTCCCCCATTCAACACATGTGATTACTGTATGCCTCGCTGTATGTCTCTCTCAAATGTCAATATGCCTTGTATACTGTTGTTCAGGTTAGTTATCATTGTTTTAGTTTACAATAGAGCCCCAAGTTCCACTCTTCATACCCCTGATACCTCCTTTGTCCCACCTCCCACACATGCGGTGACCTCACCTATTACAACCAGCATATCCAGAGATACAACCTCTCTCATCATCACCCAGTGCCTGGGCTTACCTCCCGCTGTACCCGCACCCCACCATACCCATGTCTGCGCATTATGCCCTGAATATATTCTACCATGCCCAGAAATCTACTCCTTTTATTCTCTGTCCCCACTGCTCGAGGCGACCAGTTTTGATAGCCTTTAGCCGCACCCTCATACTACTCCTCCTCTGTTCCGCGGGTGATGTGGAGGTAAACCCAGGCCCTGCATGTCCCCAGGCACCCTCATTTGTTGACTTCTGTGATTGTAAAAGCCTTGGTTTCATGCATGTCAACATCAGAAGCCTCCTCCCTAAGTTTGTTTTACTCACCGCTTTAGCACACTCTGCTAACCCTGATGTCCTTGCCGTGTCTGAATCCTGGCTCAGGAAGGCCACCAAAAATTCTGAGATTTCCATACCCAACTATAACATTTTCCGTCAAGATAGAACTGCCAAAGGGGGAGGAGTTGCAGTCTACTGCAGAGAGAGCATGCAAAGTAATGTCATACTTTCCAGGTCCATACCCAAACAGTTCGAACTACTAATTTTAAAAATTACTCTCTCCAGAAATAAGTCTCTCACTGTTGCCGCCTGCTACCGACCCCCCTCAGCTCCCAGCTGTGCCCTGAACACCATTTGTGAATTGATCGCCCCCCATCTAGCTTCAGAGTTTGTTCTGTTAGGTGACCTAAACTGGGATGTGCTTAACACCCCGGCAGTCCTACAATCTAAGCTAGACGCCCTCAATCTCACACAAATCATCAAGGAACCCACCAGGTACAACCCTAAATCTGTAAACAAGGGCACCCTCATAGACGTCATCCTGACCAACTGGCCCTCCAAATACACCTCCGCTGTCTTCAACCAGGATTTCAGCGATCACTGCCTCATTGCCTGTATCCGCTACGGAGCCGCAGTCAAACGACCACCCCTCATCACTGTCAAATGCTCCCTAAAACACTTCTGTGAGCAGGCCTTTCTAATCGACCTGGCCCGGGTATCCTGGAAGGACATTGACCTCATCCCGTCAGTTGAGGATGCCTGGTCATTCTTTAAAAGTAACTTCCTCACCATTTTAGATAAGCATGCTCTGTTCAAAAAATGCAAAACTAAGAACAGATATAGCCCTTAGATCACTCCAGACCTGACTGCCCTCGACCAGCACAAAAACCTCCTGTGGCAGACTGCAATAGCATCAAATAGTCCCCGCAATATGCAACTGTTCAGGGAAGACAGGAACCAATACACGCAGTCAGTCAGGAAAGCTAAGGCCAGCTTCTTCAGGCAGAAATTTGCATCCTGTAGCTCCAACTCCAGAAAGTTCTGGGACACTGTGAAGTCCATGGAGAACAAGAGCACCTCCTCCCAGCTGCCCACTGCACTGAGGTTAGGTAACACGGTCACCACCGATAAATCCATGATTATCAAAAACTTCAACAAGCATTTCTCAACGGCTGGCCATGCCTTCCGCCTGGCTACTCCAACCTCGGCCAACAGCTCCGCCCCCCCCAAGCCTCTCCAGGTTCTCCTTTACCCAAATCCAGATAGCATATGTTCTGAAAGAGCTGCAAAACCTGGACCCCTACAAATCAGCTGGGCTAGACAATCTGGACCCTCTCTTTCTGAAACTATCCGCCGCCATTGTCGCAACCCCTATTACCAGCCTGTTCAACCTCTCTTTCATATCGTCTGAGATCCCCAAGGACTGGAAAGCTGCCGCGGTCATCCCCTCTTCAAAGGGGAGACACCCTGGACCCAAACTGTTACAGACCTATATCCTTCCTGCCCTGCCTATCTAAGGTCTTCGAAAGCCAAGTCAACAAACAGGTCACTGACCATCTCGAATCCCACCGTACCTTCTCCGCTGTGCAATCTGGTTTTCCGAGCCGGTCACGGGTGCACCTCAGCCACGCTCTAGGTACTAAACGAAATCATAACCGACATCGATAAAAGACAGTACTGTGCAGCCGTCTTCATCGACCTTGCCAAGGCTTTCAACTCTGTCAATCACCATATTCTTATCGGCAGATTCAGTAGCCTCGGTTTTTCTGATGACTGCCGTGCCTGATTCACCAACTACTTTGCAGACAGAGTTCAGTGTTTTAAATCGGAGGGCATGCTGTCCGGTCCTCTGGCAGTCTCTATGGGGGTGCCACAGGGTTCAATTCTCGGGCCATGTGTAACTCTGTGTTGTCTGTTCACACTGCTATGCTTTATCTAAGCCAGGTCGCAGTTGCAAATGAGAACTTGTTCTCAACTAGCCTACCTGGTTAAATAAAGGTGAAATAAAAAAAATAAAAAAATGTTTTATCCTGATCAAGCACAGGACCCCACAGGACCCCACAGGACCCCACAGGACGCCACAGGACCCCACAGGACCCCACAGGACCCCACAGGACCCCACCGTCACAGGACCCCACAGGACCCCACAGGACCCCACCGTCACAGGACCCCACCCTCACAGGACCCCACCGTCACAGGACCCCACCCTCACAGGACCCCACCGTCACAGGACCCCACAGGACCCCACAGGACCCCACAGGACCCCACCGTCACAGGACCCCACAGGACCCCACAGGACCCCACAGGACCCCACCGTCACAGGACCCCACAGGACCCCACCGTCACAGGACCCCACAGGACCCCACAGGACCCCACCGTCACAGGACCCCACAGGACCCCACAGGACCCCACAGGACCCCACAGGACCCCACCGTCACAGGACCTCAAAGGACCCCACAGGACCCCACCATCACAGGACCCCACAGGACCCCACAGGACCCCACCGTCACAGGACCAGACAGGACCCCACAGGACCACACCGTCACAGGACCCCACAGGACCCCACAGGACCCCACCGTCACAGGACCAGACAGGACCCCACAGGACCACACCGTCACAGGACCCCACAGGACCCCACAGGACCCCACAGGACCCCACCCTCACAGGACCCCACAGGACCCCACCGTCACAGGACCCCACAGGACCCCACAGGACCTCACAGGACCCCACAGGACCCCACCCTCACAGGACCCCACCGTCACAGGACCCCACAGGACCCCACCGTCACAGGACCAGACAGGACCCCACAGGACCCCACCGTCACAGGACCCCACTGTCACAGGACCCCACTGTCACAGGACCCCACAGGACCCCACCGTCACAGGACCCCACAGGACCACACCATCACAGGACCCCACCGTCACAGGACCCCACCATCACAGGACCCCACCGTCACAGGACCCCACAGGACCACACCATCACAGGACCCCACCGTCACAGGACCCCACCATCACAGGACCCCACCATCACAGGACCCCACCGTCACAGGACCCCACAGGACCACACCATCACAGGACCCCACCGTCACAGGACCCCACCATCACAGGACCCCACCATCACAGGACCCCACCCTCACAGGACCCCACCCTCACAGGACCCCACCGTCACAGGACCCCACCGTCACAGGACCCCACAGGACCAGACCGTCACAGGACCCCACCGTAACAGGACCCCACCCTCACAGGACCCCACCTTCACAGGACCCCACAGTCACAGGACCCCACAGGACCAGACCGTCACAGGACCCCACCATAACAGGACCCCACCCTCACAGGACCCCACCTTCACAGGACCCCACAGTCACAGGACCCCACCGTCACAGGACCCCACCTTCACAGGACCCCACAGTCACAGGACCCCACAGGACCAGACCGTCACAGGACCCCACCGTAACAGGACCCCACCCTCACAGGACCCCACCCTCACAGGACCCCACCGTCACAGGACCCCACCGTCACAGGACCCCACAGGACCAGACCGTCACAGGACCCCACCGTAACAGGACCCCACCCTCACAGGACCCCACCTTCACAGGACCCCACAGTCACAGGACCCCACAGGACCAGACCGTCACAGGACCCCACCGTCACAGGACCCCACAGGACCCCACCCTCACAGGACCCCACCGTAACAGGACCCCACCCTCACAGGACCACACCGTCACAGGACCCCACCGTAACAGGACCCCACCCTCACAGGACCCCACCTTCACAGGACCCCACAGTCACAGGACCCCACAGGACCCCACCCTCACAGGACCCCACCGTCACAGGACCCCACCTTCACAGGACCCCACCCTCACAGGACCCCACAGTCACAAGACCCCACCTTCACAGGACCCCACCCTCACAGGACCCCACCTTCACAGGACCCCACCGTCACAGGACCCCAACTTCACAGGACCCCACAGTCACAGGACCCCACCTTCACAGGACCCCACAGTCACAGGACCCCACAGGACCCCACCTTCACAGGACCCCACAGGACCCCACCTTCACAGGACCCCACAGTCACAGGACCCCACAGTCACAGGACCCCACAGGACCCCACAGTCACAGGACCCCACAGTCACAGGACCCCACCCTCACAGGACCCCACAGTCACAGGACCCCACCTTCACAGGACCCCACCCTCACAGGACCCCACAGTCACAAGACCCCACCTTCACAGGACCCCACCCTCACAGGACCCCACCTTCACAGGACCCCACCTTCACAGGACCCCACCGTCACAGGACCCCACCTTCACAGGACCCCACCGTCACAGGACCCCACCTTCACAGGACCCCACAGTCACAGGACCCCACAGGACCCCACCGTCACAGGACCCCACCTTCACAGGACCCCACAGTCACAGGACCCCACAGGACCCCACCGTCACAGGACCCCACCTTCACAGGACCCCACCTTCACAGGACCCCACAGTCACAGGACCCCACAGGACCCCACCGTCACAGGACCCCACCTTCACAGGACCCCACCGTCACAGGACCCCACAGTCACAGGACCCCACCCTCACAGAACCCCACCCCCACAGGACCCCACCCTCACAGGACCCCACAGGACCCCACAGTCACAGGACCCCACAGTCACAGGACCCCACAGGACCCCACAGGACCCCACCGTCACAGGACCCCACCGTAACAGGACCCCACCCTCACAGGACCCCACCTTCACAGGACCCCACAGTCACAGGACCCCACAGGACCCCACAGTCACAGGACCCCACAGTCACAGGACCCCACCGTCACAGGACCCCACCTTCACAGGACCCCACCCTCACAGGACCCCACAGTCACAGGACCCCACCTTCACAGGACCCCACCCTCACAGGACCCCACCGTCACAGGACCCCACCTTCACAGGACCCCACCGTCACAGGACCCCACCTTCACAGGACCCCACAGTCACAGGACCCCACAGTCACAGGACCCCACAGTCACAGGACCCCACCCTCACAGGACCCCACCGTCACAGGACCCCACCTTCACAGGACCCCACCCTCACAGGACCCCACCTTCACAGGACCCCACCTTCACAGGACCCCACAGGACCCCACCTTCACAGGACCCCACCGTCACAGGACCCCACCTTCACAGGACCCCACAGTCACAGGACCCCACAGGACCCCACCTTCACAGGACCCCACCGTCACAGGACCCCACCTTCACAGGACCCCCCCGCCACAGGACCCCACAGGACCCACCGTCACTCATTTAGTCATCAACTAATTCCTTCGTTAAAACTAAAGAACAAAATATCCGTCAACAGACATGACGTGGTCCTTCCAACCAGAAACACAGAGGAACACGTTGACACAACACCCATCTCTCTGTGTGTTTTATGACTTATTCAAGCGTAACCCAAGCAGCACTCTGAAAGACTAATTAGGTGGCAGTAGACGGCGTGGAGACTGACGGCTGGAAGAGTCAGACACATCCTTCTGCTCTACCTGGAGGGATGGGAGAAACTGTAGAAGACTCTGCTGCATTATTGACGAACAGTGAAGACACTGGTTAGCCAGGCGGTGAGGAGTAGGCTGTGGCTGACAGGGGTGGAGGCAGAGCGGGTAGACTAGGCTGGGACAGGGGGTGTAGTCAGAGAGGGTAGACTAGGCTGGGACAGGGGGTGTAGTCAGAGAGGGTAGACTAGGCTGGGACAGGGGGTGAGGAGTAGGCTGTGGCTGACAGGGGTGGAGGCAGAGCGGGTAGACTAGGCTGGGACAGGGGGTGTAGTCAGAGAGGGTAGACTAGGCTGGGACAGGGGGTGAGGAGTAGGCTGTGGCTGACAGGGGTGGAGGCAGAGAGGGTAGACTAGGCTGGGACAGGTGGTATAGTCAGAGAGGGTAGACTACGCTGGGACAGGGGGTGTAGGCAGAGAGGGTAGACTAGGCTGGGACAGGGGGTGAGGAGTAGGCTGTGGCTGACGGGTGTAGTCAGAGAGGGTAGACGAGGCTGGGACAGGGGGTGTAGTCAGAGAGGGTAGACTAGGCTGGGACAGGGGGTGGGGGGACAGAGGCACACAGCCCAGACCACACACCAGCAGCATTCCCACAAGCCTCTGCAACAGAGATGGACGTAGAGGTGAGTTACTGCCACAGAAAACATTTTATAAATATCTGCATGTAGAATGTATTATTTATTAGCACACAGAGGCTCTGTACAAAGTATTGATTCAGTTACTTTTAATGTGTTCTTCTCTGTCTACAATGTAAGCACTGAAGCACAAATAGCCTGTTTAATCATATTATACGTCTGTACGTGTTAGTTGGGGTACACAGCCTGCAAACCGGCCGTGATTGGGACTCCCATGGGGTGGCGCACAATTGGCCCAGCGTCGTTTGGCCGGTGTAGGCCGTCATTGTAAATAATAATTTGTTCTTAATTAACTGACTTGCCTAGTTAAGTAAAGGTTCAATACTACCAGACCCTGTACAAAGACACTTCAATATTCTGTCTTGCCCATTCACCCTCTGACACAAACACAATCCACATCTCAACTGTCTCAAGGCTGAGAACTCCTCCTTTAACCCGTCTCCTCCCCTTCATCTACACTGATTGAAGAGGATTTAACAAGTGACCTCAATAAGGGATCATATCTTTAACCTGTCTCCTCCCCTTCATCTACACTGATTGAAGAGGATTTAACAGGTGACATCAATAAGTGATCATATCTTTAACCTGTCTCCTCCCCTTCATCTACACTGATTGAAGAGGATTTAACAAGTGACATCAATAAGGGATCATAGATTTCACCTGGTCAGTCTATGTTATGGAAAGAGCAGGTGTTCTTAATGTTTGTACACTCAGTAATAACAGTGCATAGTGAATGAAGTCATCAACCCTGCCTTCTGCAGTGACATGAACTACATAGCAATGACCGGCTGTTGGATGTGTTTTTAAAAGCAGTTTTTGTGTTGTTCTCACAACGTTTTAATGGAGGATTAGTATTGGACAATTTGCAAAGAACTTGACTCAGATGTCTACAGAAATGTGGGATTTGTAACTCATGAATGCACCCAAATGAAACCAACACTATGATACTATTGAATGTATTTAATGGCAGGCTTTAGTCCACTCTACCTAGTTCAGTTCTACTGAGGGCTCAGATGTTAGTCCACTCTACCTAGTTCAGTTCTACTGAGGGCTCAGGCTTTAGTCCACTCTACCTAGTTCAGTTCTACTGAGGGCTCAGGCTTTAGTCCACTCTACCTAGTTCAGTTCTACTGAGGGCTCAGATGTTAGTCCACTCTACCTAGTTCAGTTCTACTGAGGGCTCAGATGTTAGTCCACTCTACCTAGTTCAGTTCTACTGAGGGCTCAGATGTTAGTCCACTCTACCTAGTTCAGTTCTACTGAGGGCTCAGATGTTAGTCCACTCTACCTAGTTCAGTTCTACTGAGGGCTCAGGCTTTAGTCCACTCTACCTAGTTCAGTTCTACTGAGGGCTCAGGCGTTAGTCCACTCTACCTAGTTCAGTTCTACTGAGGGCTCAGGCTTTAGTCCACTCTACCTAGTTCAGTTCTACTGAGGGCTGAGGCTTTAGTCCACTCTACCTAGTTCAGTTCTACTGAGGGCTCAGGCTTTAGTCCACTCTACCTAGTTCAGTTCTACTGAGGGCTCAGGCTTTAGTCCACTCTACCTAGTTCAGTTCTACTGAGGGCTCAGGCTTTAGTCCACTCTACCTAGTTCAGTTCTACTGAGGGCTCAGGCTTTAGTCCACTCTACCTAGTTCAGTTCTACTGAGGGCTCAGATGTTAGTCCACTCTACCTAGTTCAGTTCTACTGAGGGCTCAGGCTTTAGTCCACTCCACCTCGTTCAGTTCTACTGAGGGCTCAGGCTTTAGTCCACTCTACCTAGTTCAGTTCTACTGAGGGCTCAGGCTTTAGTCCACTCTACCTAGTTCAGTTCTACTGAGGGCTCAGGCGTTAGTCCACTCTACCTAGTTCAGTTCTACTGAGGGCTCAGGCTTTAGTCCACTCTACCTAGTTCAGTTCTACTGAGGGCTCAGGCTTTAGTCCACTCTACCTAGTTCAGTTCTACTGAGGGCTCAGGCTTTAGTCCACTCTACCTAGTTCAGTTCTACTGAGGGCTCAGGCTTTAGTCCACTCTACCTAGTTCAGTTCTACTGAGGGCTCAGGCTTTAGTCCACTCTACCTAGTTCAGTTCTACTGAGGGCTCAGGCTTTAGTCCACTCTACCTAGTTCAGTTCTACTGAGGGCTCAGGCTTTAGTCCACTCTACCTAGTTCAGTTCTACTGAGGGCTCAGGCGTTAGTCCACTCCACCTAGTTCAGTTCTACTGAGGGCTCAGGCTTTAGTCCACTCCACCTAGTTCAGTTCTACTGAGGGCTCAGGCTTTAGTCCACTCCACCTAGTTCAGTTCTACTGAGGGCTCAGGCTTTAGTCCACTCTACCTAGTTCAGTTCTACTGAGGGCTCAGGCTTTAGTCCACTCCACCTAGTTCAGTTCTACTGAGGGCTCAGGCTTTAGTCCACTCCACCTAGTTCAGTTCTACTGAGGGCTCGGGCTTTAGTCCACTCTACCTAGTTCAGTTCTACTGAGGGCTCAGATGTTAGTCCACTCTACCTAGTTCAGTTCTACTGAGGGCTCAGGCTTTAGTCCACTCCACCTAGTTCAGTTCTACTGAGGGCTCAGGCTTTAGTCCACTCTACCTAGTTCAGTTCTACTGAGGGCTCAGGCTTTAGTCCACTCTACCTAGTTCAGTTCTACTGAGGGCTCAGGCTTTAGTCCACTCTACCTAGTTCAGTTCTACTGAGGGCTCAGGCTTTAGTCCACTCTACCTAGTTCAGGTCTACTGAGGGCTCAGGCTTTAGTCCACTCTACCTAGTTCAGTTCTACTGAGGGCTCAGATGTTAGTCCACTCTACCTAGTTCAGTTCTACTGAGGGCTCAGGCTTTAGTCCACTCCACCTAGTTCAGTTCTACTGAGGGCTCAGGCTTTAGTCCACTCTACCTAGTTCAGTTCTACTGAGGGCTCAGGCTTTAGTCCACTCTACCTAGTTCAGTTCTACTGAGGGCTCAGGCTTTAGTCCACTCTACCTAGTTCAGTTCTACTGAGGGCTCAGGCTTTAGTCCACTCTACCTAGTTCAGTTCTACTGAGGGCTCAGGCTTTAGTCCACTCCACCTAGTTCAGTTCTACTGAGGGCTCAGGCTTTAGTCCACTCTACCTAGTTCAGTTCTACTGAGGGCTCAGGCTTTAGTCCACTCTACCTAGTTCAGTTCTACTGAGGGCTCAGGCTTTAGTCCACTCTACCTAGTTCAGTTCTACTGAGGGCTCAGGCTTTAGTCCACTCTACCTAGTTCAGTTCTACTGAGGGCTCAGACAGAGTTGCAGCTGAACAGGACTACTGAGGTAAATAAACTCAACTCAGCTGCAGTGGGAGAGGTGTCCGGTTCCTTAGTGACCACACACACTCACAGACACACTCACTCACAGACACACACACACACACACACACACACACACACACACACACACACACACACACACACACACACACACACACACACACACACACACACACACACACACACACACACACACACACAATGAACAGAGACACACACACACACACACAATGAACAGAGACACACACACACAATGAACAGAGACACACACACACACACACACACACACACACACACACACACACACACACACACACACACACAATGAACAGAGACACACACACACACACACAATGAACAGAGACACACACACACACACACACAATGAACAGAGACACACACACACACACACACATAATGAACAGAGACACACACACACACACACACATAATGAACAGAGACACACACACACACACACATAATGAACAGAGACACACACACAGGCATAATGAACAGAGACACAATTTGATTACAGCAATGTTGACCAGAGTCGTAAAACAAGTCCGTCCCTCCCTGGCTCCCACGGTTCCACCTCTCACTCAGCTCAAACTGTAAAGACACCCCACTCAGCTCAAACTGTAAAGACACCTCACTCAGCTCAAACTGTAAAGACACCCCACTCAGCTCAAACTGTAAAGACACCCCACTCAGCTCAAATTGTAAAGACACCCCACTCAGCTCAAACTGTAAAGACACCTCACTCAGCTCAAACTGTAAAGACACCCCACTCAGCTCAAACTGTAAAGACACCCCACTCAGCTCAAACTGTAAAGACACCCCACTCAGCTCAAACTGTAAAGACACCTCACTCAGCTCAAACTGTAAAGACACCCCACTCAGCTCAAACTGTAAAGACACCCCACTCAGCTCAAACTGTAAAGACACCCCACTCAGCTCAAACTGTAAAGACACCCCACTCAGCTCAAACTGTAAAGACACCTCACTCAGCTCAAACTGTAAATACACCCCACTCAGCTCAAACTGTAAAGACACCCCACTCAATGAAAGCGTGAAAGTAATATAAATTAAGTATTGCTTTTAGGTGGCTGGCTCTTGTCCTGCTGCAGTAAACTGGGATGTTACTTTGGGATAATCCCCTTCTGTCTTTTATTTGACAGGCGCTAGTGGACCGGACATTAAGACGTCTTTACCTCTCACATTCACCAGCAGAAAGGTGAGGGTTTCAGGTGACTCCTCTCTCGCTCTTTCTTTTTCCTTCTCTCTCTCATTCTCTCTTTCTCATTCTCTCCCTCTCTCTTTTTCCTTCTCTCTCTCTTTCTCTCCCTCTCTTTTTTCTTCTCTCTCATTCTCTCTCTTTCTCTCCCTCTCTCTTTTTCCTTCTCTCTCTCATTCTCCCTCTCTCTTTCTCGCCCTCTCTCTTTTTATCTTTCGCTCTCTCTCTCTTGCTCTCGCTCATTCTCTCTGGCTCTCTTTTTTCCTTCTGTCTCTGTCTGTCTCTCTCTCTCTCTCTCTCTCTGTCGCTCTCTCTGGGTGGGTTCTAGTGAGAGAGAGAGACAGGGTGGGCTCTAGAGAGAGAGAGAGAGAGAGAGAGAGAGGGTGGGCTCTAGTGAGTGAGAGAGAGAGACAGGGTGAGCTCGAGAGAGAGAGAGAGAGAGAGAGAGAGAGAGAGAGAGAGAGAGAGAGAGAGAGAGAGAGAGAGAGACAGGGTGGGCTCTAGTGAGAGAGACAGGGTGGGCTCTAGTGAGAGAGAGACAGGGGTGGGCTCTAGTGAGAGAGAGACAGGGGTGGGCTCTAGTGAGAGATAGACAGGGGTGGGCTCTAGTGAGAGAGAGACAGGGTGGGCTCGTGAGAGAGACAGGGTGGGCTCTAGTGAGAGAGAGACAGGGGTGGGCTCTAGGGAGAGAGAGACAGGGGTGGGCTCTAGTGAGAGAGAGACAGGGGTGGGCTTTAGTGAGAGAGAGACAGGGGTGGGCTCTAGTGAGAGAGAGACAGGGGTGGGCTCGTGAGAGAGACAGGGTGGGCTCTAGTGAGAGAGAGACAGGGGTGGGCTCTAGTGAGAGAGAGACAGGGGTGGGCTCTAGTGAGAGAGAGACAGGGGTGGGCTCTAGTGAGAGAGAGACAGGGGTGGGCTCTAGTGAGAGAGAGACAGGGGTGGGCTCTAGTGAGAGAGAGACAGGGGTGGGCTCTAGTGAGAGAGAGACAGGGGTGGGCTCTAGTGAGAGAGAGACAGGGGTGGGCTCTAGTGAGAGAGAGACAGGGGTGGGCCACGCCAAGGTGCTATCGATCTCATGTCTTGGTGTCGTTTACATCCAGTAACCCAACACTTAGTGTTCCATCATGATCACATTGAGGCAAACCTGTAAAATATGGTCCTGAAGACAACCTCAACGTGAGCTCACTTCTCTGTGTGTGTGTGTGTATATTTGCTGTGATACAGACCCAGGCAAGCCAACACCTCTATCAGGCCTCTCCTCTCTTAACTGAAGGGCTCTTGGCTACTGACCTGAATAATGATGATTACTCAGATTTTCCACGGCGATGCAGGACTGAACCACAACCTGTCTTTCAGGAGCAGGGATACGTTACAGTGGCAAGGCTCAATGTACAGTAAAGACATCTGATTGGTTAACAGTAGGCAGGGAAGGAAGCGACGAGAGAGGAAGACATTGGTAAATGGGAGACTTCACGGTTACACTGTATGTGGACTGCTGCTGCGCCATCAATCACTTTGTCAACGTGCCGTTTGCTCACTTAGAAAACCTGCTGTCAGTGGAAAGGAACACTTACGAAAACCATGTCTGGAGGTTTAAATGTTCTGGAAATGTGTTTGAAAATAAAGTCATATATTTTAGAATGTGTTAGAAAAAGGAGCATCATCTAATGTCCCCCCCCGTTCTCCTTTTACAGGCCATGTATTTTCCCTCCCATCAACCCTGCTACTCAAAGCAAAGAGAGGGGAGACCCAGCCAAGCTCCCCCTCCAGGAGCACCAGAGGAAAGTGGAGGACAACAAGTGTCTACTTGAGGAGGTACAGTACATGTGGTAGGAACGACAACATCTTCCATTTAGCCTCTAGGACATTTGGGAAAGGTAGTCATGGAGTCTACCTCAGAAGCTGCTTGCCCCCGGGTGGGTGGAGAGAGAGAGGCACTCATATTGAATATCACACAGTTGACTGATGTGTGAGATGAGATAGGGCCAGGTGTGTGTGTGTGTGTGTGTGTGTGTGTGTGTGTGTGTGTGTGTGTGTGTGTGTGTGTGTGTGTGTGTGAGAGAGAGATGGGATCAGCAGTGTGTGTGTGAGAGAGAGATGGGATCAGCAGTGTGTGTGTGTGATAGAGAGAGATGGGATCAGCTGTGTGTGTGTGTGATAGAGAGAGATGGGATCAGCTGTGTGTGTGTGTGAGAGAGAGAGATGAGATGGGATCAGCAGTGTGTGTGTGTGTGAGAGAGAGAGATGGGATCAGCAGTGTGTGTGAGAGAGAGAGAGATGGGATCAGCAGTGTGTGTGTGTGAGAGAGAGAGATGAGATGGGATCAGCATTGTGTGTGTGTGATAGAGAGAGATGGGATCAGCTGTGTGTGTGTGTGAGAGAGATGAGATGGGATCAGCAGTGTGTGTGTGAGAGAGAGAGATGGGATCAGCAGTGTGTGTGTGTGAGAGAGAGAGATGGGATCAGCAGTGTGTGTGTGTGAGAGAGAGATGAGATGGGATCAGCAGTGTGTGTGTGAGAGAGAGAGAGATGGGATCAGCAGTGTGTGTGTGAGAGAGAGAGAGATGGGATCAGCAGTGTGTGTGTGAGAGAGAGAGAGATGGGATCAGCAGTGTGTGTGTGAGAGAGAGATGGGATCAGCAGTGTGTGTGTGTGTGTGAGAGAGAGAGAGATGGGATCAGCAGTGTGTGTGTGTGTGTGAGAGAGAGATGAGATGGGATCAGCAGTGTGTGTGAGAGAGAGAGAGATGAGATGGGATCAGCAGTGTGTGTGTGTGTGTGAGAGAGAGAGATGGGATCAGCAGTGTGTGTGTGTGTGAGAGAGAGAGATGGGATCAGCAGTGTGTGTGTGAGAGAGAGAGAGATGGGATCAGCAGTGTGTGTGTGTGTGAGAGAGAGAGATGAGATGGGATCAGCAGTGTGTGTGTGTGAGAGAGAGAGATGAGATGGGATCAGCAGTGTGTGTGTGTGTGTGAGAGAGAGAGAGATGGGATCAGCAGTGTGTGTGTGTGTGAGAGAGAGAGATGGGATCAGCAGTGTGTGTGAGAGAGAGAGAGAGATGGGATCAGCAGTCGATTAGTCGTCTTGCAGCGGTGGTGACATCTTCACAGCTATCAGATCACAGCAGAGTGTGACTGTGAGAGGAGATATAATATGTGACTGTGAGAGGAGATAACACTATAGAGGCTGTACTGACTGTGAGAGGGGATAACACTATAGAGGCTGTACTGACTGAGGGGGGATAACACTATAGAGGCTGTACTGACTGTGAGAGGGGATAACACTATAGAGGCTGTACTGACTGTGAGAGGAGATAACACTATAGAGGCTGTACAGACTGTGAGAGGGGATAACACTATAGAGGCTGTACAGACTGTGAGAGGGGATAACACTATAGAGGCTGTACTGACTGTGAGAGGAGATAACACTATAGAGGCTGTACTGACTGTGAGAGGAGATAACGCTATAGAGGCTGTACTGACTGTGAGAGGAGATAACACTATAGAGGCTGTACTGACTGAGGGGGGGATAACACTATAGAGGCTGTACAGACTGTGAGAGGAGATAACACTATAGAGGCTGTACTGACTGTGAGAGGAGATAACGCTATAGAGGCTGTACTGACTGTGAGAGGGGATAACACTATAGAGGCTGTACTGACTGTGAGAGGAGATAACGCTATAGAGGCTATACAGACTGTGAGAGGGGATAACACTATAGAGGCTGTACAGACTGTGAGATGGGATAACACTATAGAGGCTGTACTGACTGTGAGAGGAGATAACGCTATAGAGGCTGTACAGACTGTGAGAGGGGATAACACTATAGAGGCTGTACAGACTGTGAGAGGGGATAACACTATAGAGGCTGTACAGACTGTGAGAGGGGATAACACTATAGAGGCTGTACTGACTGTGAGAGGGGATAACGCTATAGAGGCTGTACTGACAGTGAGAGGAGATAACACTATAGAGGCTGTACTGACTGTGAGAGGAGATAACACTATAGAGGCTGTACTGACTGTGAGAGGAGATAACACTATAGAGGCTGTACTGACTGTGAGAGGAGATGACACTATAGAGGCTGTACTGACTGTGAGAGGAGATAACGCTATAGAGGCTGTACTGACTGTGAGAGGGGATGACGCTATAGAGGCTGTACTGACTGTGAGAGGAGATAACACTATAGAGGCTGTACTGACTGTGAGAGGGGATAACACTATAGAGGCTGTACTGACTGTGAGAGGGGATGACGCTATAGAGGCTGTACTGACTGTGAGAGGGGATGACGCTATAGAGGCTGTACTGACTGTGAGAGGGGCTAACGCTATAGAGGCTGTACTGACTGTGAGAGGGGATAACGCTAGAGGCTGTACTGACTGTGAAAGGGGCTAACGCTATAGAGGCTGTACTGACTGTGAGAGGAGATAACGCTATAGAGGCTGTACTGACTGTGAGAGGAGATAACGCTATAGAGGCTTTACTGACTGTGAGAGGGGCTAACGCTATAGAGAATGTACTGACTGTGAGAGGGGATAACGCTATAGAGGCTGTACTGACTGTGAGGGATAACGCTATAGAGGCTGTACTGGCTGTGAGAGGGGATAACGCTATAGAGGCTGTACTGACTGTGAAAGGGGCTAACCCTATAGAGGCTGTACTGACTGTGAAAGGGGCTAACGCTATAGAGGCTGTACTGACTGTGAAAGGGGCTAACGCTATAGAGGCTGTACTAACTGTGAGATGAGATAACGCTATAGAGGCTGTACTGACTGTGAGAGAGGATAACGCTATAGAGGCTGTACTGACTGTGAAAGGGGCTAACGCTATAGAGGCTTTACTGACTGTGAAAGGGGATAACGCTATAGAGGCTGTACTGACTGTGAGAGAGGATAACGCTATAGAGGCTGTACTGACTGTGAGAGGGGATAACGCTATAGAGGCTGTACTGACTGTGAGAGGGGATAACGCTATAGAGGCTTTACTGACTGTGAAAGGGGCTAACGCTATAGAGGCTGTACTGACTGTGAGAGGGGATAACGCTATAGAGGCTGTACTGACTGTGAGAGGGGATAACGCTAGAGGCTGTACTGACTGTGAGAGGGGCTAACGCTATAGAGGCTGTACTGACTGTGAGAGGGGATAACGCTATAGAGGCTGTACTGACTGTGAGAGGGGATAACGCTATAGAGGCTGTACTGACTGTGAGAGGGGATAACGCTATAGAGGCTATGGGCTTCGTGCTGGCTGACATGATGGGCTTCGTGCTGGCTGACATGATGGGCTTCGTGCTGGCTGACATGATGGGCTTCGTGCTGGCTGAAATGATGGGCTTCGTGCATGCTGAAATGATGGCCTTCGTGCTGGCTGAAATGATGGGCTTCGTGCTGGCTGAAATGATGGGCTTCGTGCTGGCTGAAATGATGGGCTTCGTGCTGGCTGAAATGATGGGCTTCGTGCTGGCTGAAATGATGGGCTTCGTGCTGGCTGAAATGATGGGCTTCGTGCTGGCTGACATGATGGGCTTCGTGCTGGCTGAAATGATGGGCTTCGTGCTGGCTGAAATGATGGGCTTCGTGCTGGCTGAAATGATGGGCTTTGTGCTGGCTGAAATGATGGGCTTCGTGCTGGCTGAAATGATGGGCTTTGTGCTGGCTGAAATGATGGGCTTTGTGCTGGCTGAAATGATGGGCTTCGTGCATGCTGAAATGACCACGATGTTGTTGCCCAGTTGGAGGGTTGTTAGGTGAGAATGAAGCAGATTGGAAACTCGAGGCCCGAGCCACAATCCCATTAAGATGTTCTGTCTGAAATGGTGTCTGGACGACAGCCCGTTGGAGATGGAGAATCAGGCCCTTTACGGAGTCCAGAAGTCCTCCTCAAGCTGGAACACATGGCGTTTTGTGTGAGTGAGCAGCGAGGGTTGTCACTTGTGTGTGTTTGGGTGGGATAAATGAGGATAGTGCTTCGGGTGGGATACATGAGGATAGTGCTTCTTGTGTGTTTGGGTGGGATACGTGAGGATAGTGCTTCTGGTGTGTTTGGGTGGGATACGTGAGGATAGTGCTTCTGGTGTGTTTGGGTGGGATACGTGAGGATAGTGCTTCTGGTGTGTTTGGTTGGGATACATGATGATAGTGCTTCTGGTGTGTTTGGGTGGGATATGTGAGGATAGTGCTTCTGGTGTGTTTGGGTGGGATACGTGAGGATAGTGCTTCTGGTGTGTTTGGGTGGGAAACATGAGGATAGTTATTCTGGTGTGTTTGGGTGGGAAACATGAGGATAGTTATTCTGGTGTGTTTGGGTGGGAAACATGAGGATAGTTATTCTGGTGTGTTTGGGTGGGATACGTGAGGATAGTGCTTCTGGTGTGTTTGGGTGGGATACGTGAGGATAGTTATTCTGGTGTGTTTGGGTGGGATACGTGAGGATAGTGCGTCTGGTGTGTTTGGGTGGGATACGTGAGGATAGTGCTTCTGGTGTGTTTGGGTGGGATACGTGAGGATAGTGCTTCTGGTGTGTTTGGGTGGGATACGTGAGGATAGTGCTTCTGGTGTGTTTGGGTGGGATACGTGAGGATAGTGCTTCTGGTGTGTTTGGGTGGGATACGTGAGGATAGTTATTCTGGTGTGTTTGGGTGGGATACGTGAGGATAGTGCGTCTGGTGTGTTTGGGTGGGATACGTGAGGATAGTGCTTCTGGTGTGTTTGGGTGGGATACGTGAGGATAGTGCTTCTGGTGTGTTTGGGTGGGATACGTGAGGATAGTGCGTCTGGTGTGTTTGGGTGGGATACGTGAGGATAGTGCTTCTGGTGTGTTTGGGTGGGATACGTGAGGATAGTGCTTCTGGTGTGTTTGGGTGGGATACGTGAGGATAGTGCTTCTGGTGTGTTTGGGTGGGATACGTGAGGATAGTGCTTCTGGTGTGTTTGGGTGGGATACGTGAGGTTAGTGCTTCTGGTGTGTTTGGGTGGGATACGTGAGGTTAGTGCTTCTGGTGTGTTTGGGTGGGATACGTGAGGATAGTGCTTCTGGTGTGTTTGGGTGGGATACGTGAGGATAGTGCTTCTGGTGTGTTTGGGTGGGATACGTGGGAGGATAGTGCTTCTGGTGTGTTTGGGTGGGATACGTGAGGATAGTGCTTCTGGTGTGTTTGGGTGGGGGATACGTGAGGATAGTGCTTCTGGTGTGTTTGGGTGGGATACGTGAGGATAGTGTTTCTGGTGTGTTTGGGTGGGATACGTGAGGATAGTGTTTCTGTGTGTTTGGGTGGGATACATGAGGATAGTGCTTCTGGTGTGTTTGGGTGGGATACGTGAGGATAGTGCTTCTGGTGTGTTTGGGTGAGGTTAGTGCTTCTGGTGTGTTTGGGTGGGATACATGAGGATAGTGCTTCTGGTGTGTTTGGGTGGGATACGTGAGGATAGTGCTTCTGGTGTGTTTGGGTGGGATACGTGAGGATAGTGCTTCTGGTGTGTTTGGGTGGGATACGTGAGGTTAGTGCTTCTGGTGTGTTTGGGTGGGATACGTGAGGTTAGTGCTTCTGGTGTGTTTGGGTGGGATACGTGAGGATAGTGCTTCTGGTGTGTTTGGGTGGGATACGTGAGGATAGTGCTTCTGGTGTGTTTGGGTGGGATACGTGAGGATAGTGCTTCTGGTGTGTTTGGGTGGGATACGTGAGGATAGTGCTTCTGGTGTGTTTGGGTGGGATACGTGAGGATAGTGCTTCTGGTGTGTTTGGGTGGGATACGTGAGGATAGTGTTTCTGGTGTGTTTGGGTGGGATACGTGAGGATAGTGTTTCTGGTGTGTTTGGGTGGGATACATGAGGATAGTGCTTCTGGTGTGTTTGGGTGGGATACGTGAGGTTAGTGCTTCTGGTGTGTTTGGGTGGGATACATGAGGATAGTGCTTCTGGTGTGTTTGGGTGGGATACGTGAGGATAGTGCTTCTGGTGTGTTTGGGTGGGATACGTGAGGATAGTGTTTCTGGTGTGTTTGGGTGGGATACGTGAGGATAGTGCTTCTGGTGTGTTTGGGTGGGATACGTGAGGTTAGTGCTTCTGGTGTGTTTGGGTGGGATATGTGAGGATAGTGCGTCTGAATGCTACAAGTCCATTCAGTTTGTAATGTCCCCTTTTGGCAAAAGCCGTCTTGGGCGATTTCTCTATGCAGAGTCACCTTGCAGTCAACACACAGAAGAGCCACAGCTGTGACTCCCTGTGGTTAACTAAAGCAGAGATGTGGATGTGAAAACGAGTCTCCTGGGCTCTCTGCTGTGCAGCTGGCGCGTATGGAGCAGGAGCTGATAGACCGTCTTGGCAGGGAGGTGGCGAGACAGAGAGAGCTGAACGTTTGCGACAGGAGGACAACAGGCTACGCTGGAGGACTCTGTGCTTCCTCCAGCTCAACCAGCGCCTCAGAAAGTACGTACCACAGACTTTACAATATTAGTGTTTTTCTCTCCAGATATGATACTGTAGTATGAATTTTTGAGAGAGACTTTCATTATCAAGGACATATACTATGTTAAAAAAAGGGCCATTGTGCTCCTCCCAAAGGAGGTAACCTGTTGATGCCTGGTCGTACAGTCTCCTCCCAAAGGAGGTAACCTGTTGATACCTGGTAGTACAGTCTCCTCCCAAAGGAGGTAACCTGTTGATACCTGGTAGTATAGTCTCCTCCCAAAGGAGGTAACCTGTTGATGACAGGTAGTATAGTCTCCTCCCAAAGGAGATACCCTGCTGGTAACCTGTTGATGCCTGGTCGTACAGTCTCCTCCCAAAGGAGGTAACCTGTTGATGCCTGGTAGTACAGTCTCCTCCCAAAGGAGGTAACCTGTTGATGCCTGGTCGTACAGTCTCCTCCCAAAGGAGGTAACCTGTTGATGCCTGGTAGTACAGTCTCCTCCCAAAGGAGATAACCTGTTGATACCTGGTAGTACAGTCTCCTCCCAAAGGAGGTAACCTGTTGATGCCTGGTCGTACAGTCTCCTCCCAAAGGAGATAACCTACTGGTAACCTGTTGATGCCTGGTAGTACAGTCTCCTCCCAAAGGAGATAACCTGTTGATACCTGGTAGTAGTCTCCTCCCAAAGGAGGTAACCTGTTGATGCCTGGTAGTACAGTCTCCTCCCAAAGGAGGTAACCTGTTGATGCCAGGTAGTATAGTCTCCTCCCAAAGGAGGTAACCTGTTGATACCTGGTAGTATAGTCTCCTCCCAAAGGAGATAACCTACTGGTAACCTGTTGATGCCTGGTAGTACAGTCTCCTCCCAAAGGAGATAACCTACTGGTAACCTGTTGATACCTGGTAGTACAGTCTCCTCCCAAAGGAGATAACCTACTGGTAACCTGTTGATGCCAGGTAGTATAGTCTCCTCCCAAAGGAGATAACCTACTGGTAACCTGTTGATGCCTGGTAGTACAGTCTTCTCCCAAAGGACATAACCTGTT
>NW_027003434.1:0-5395 GCF_036934945.1 Oncorhynchus masou masou
ATTTTCTGACAATGATGGCAAAAAACAACATTTGAGAGTGCGCTGACCCTTGTGCTAGAGGAGGCACGCAGCTGGAGGTTGAATGTTTGAAGGGGTACAGGACTATAAAAATGTTGGGGACCACTGTTCTAGAACACTGTTGTGGTTATGTGTACACGTTTCGTAGCCGACTCTGATAGACCCTTCACCCGTACCATTAATTAACTATGCGCTTGAACGTGCCCCATTTGCCCTTCAATGCTCTGGAAATGAACAAAACCTCTTCAATCACAACGGAAAACAATGTATTAATTTACATTTCTAAAGATTCACCTTGACATTTCAATTAGCAAGCAACATCATATTGTACTTGTAACCTTTGATTACTACATGTATGACCAGAAAGAGCTACTGTATATTATGGGGAGACTCTCAACAAAATGTTTCGAGCGCCAAACCAATTGCCGTGCTCCTAACTCAAACTCTTATCACGTTTCTCATCTTTTTCAGGTGACTAGCAACAATCAAGAAGACATCTCTAATCCACATTATTATCAATTACAATGTGCTTCTCATCAACTGTAAATCATGTCTAGTCATTTATAAAAGGCTTTCGATTATGTGACGGGGACAGGGGCAGTCTTAGTGATTTGGAGGCCTCAGTATGTTTGTCCTATATCTGAGAGAGATAAGTCAAATCAGGAAAATAAAAATAAACCATTTAACATGGAATTAACCGTATACCTTTACATGGAAATGCCCAATTCACTTCCATACATTTTTGGGCCCGGTACCGGGTTATCTTCAGAGAAGTACTTGTGTGGGTTGTAGAGCGAGTCTCATCTTTCCGTAGATGGGTCATATCAGTGTGTAGCACAGACCGTTGGGGCGCTATAGATGTTTTCATGAGAAGACCGATTTTCGGGACAAACACCATTGTAGCTCTGCCACCTTCCACCGGTTGTATCTAGTTACCACAGCCACAAAGTCCAAATTGGTTTTGTTGTAAAATTTCATGAAAACAGAAATGAGTTTTTTTGGTCTTAATTTAAGGGTAGGGTTAGCAGTGTGGTTAAGGTTAGGTTTAAAATCAGATTTTAAGAAGATACATTTTAGAAATATGCCGGGTTTAGCCATAATTATAACTATAACTTGGCTGTGGTAACTAGTGACGACCCATTCCACCTCAGATGCGGAAGGCCGACATTGGAGGATGTAGTGGATTGAGATGCAGCCCATGCAAAGAAACTGACATCTCCAGCTTAAATAGTCATATTTTGATGGTGATTTATTATTATTTATTTATTATGCCTCCAGCGGAGCATGGGGGGGGCTTTAATTTTCTTATGCCCAGCTCACGAGGTCCCTTTATGATGTGAGGCCTGAGGCAATTGTCTCTTCTGCCTAATGGTAAGTCCACCATTAACGGAGGACATGGGACGATCATCGTACCCTCAAAAAATGCTCGTTATTATCTTTCAGAGAAGGTGTCAATATAATTGGTACCAAATGGTACATACCGTAGTGATGTTTGTCAATGAATCTCAAAGAAACCAAAGTGTAATTACTATGCACTTATTAGATAGTTACCATTTTAACAAGCAATTTATAAGTAACTACCTGGGAAATATCAGGCTTTAAAATAAATGGTTATCTTTCTCACTTTTCTCTTCAATTTGGTGTAGCTTTATGAACGGCTCCTTACCAACTGTGCTATTTTGTGTGTTGTTTTTTGCATTTTTGTAACTTATATTGTTAATAATGTTGCTGTTACTGTCTCTTATGACCAAGAAGAGCTTATGGACATCAGAACAGCAATTACTCACCTCGAACTGGACAAAGATTTTCATTAATGAGTCCGATGCAAAGGATATACTATTTTCTCCGAGACCAGGCCGAAGTCCACGTAATTCGCGTGAAGAAAAGACGGAAATACTGTGGGCGGAGATCGGGGTGCCTTATGAGAAGTCGTCAGCGAGTGGGTAACCCGCCTCTTATCCGTTCTATTGTCCAATGTGCAATCACTGGAGAATAAACTGGATGATCTCCGTTCGAGATTATCCAACCAATGGGACATTAAAAACTGTAATATCTTTTATTTCACAGATTCGTGGCTGAACGACGACACGGATAATATACAGTTTGCTGGATTTTCCGTGCATCGGCAGGACAGAACAGCTACATCTGGTAAAATGAAGGGTGGTGGTGTGTGTCTATTTGTCAATAACAGCTGGTGCGCAATGTCTAATATTAAGTAAGTCTCGAGGTATTGCTCGCCTGAGGTAGAGTACCTCATAATATGCTGTAGACCACACTATTTACTGAGATTATCTATAATCTATTATCTATATCTGAGTTTATCTATATTTTTTGTAGCTGTCTATTTACCACCGCAAACCGATGCTGGTACTAAGGCCGCACTCAACGAGCTGTATAATGCCATAAGCAAATAAGAAAATGCTCATCCAGAAGCAGCGCTCCTAGTGACCGAGGGACTTTAATGCAGGCAAACTAAAATATGTTTTACCTTATTTCTACCAGCATGTCACATGTGCAACCAGAGGGGGAAAAAACTCTAGACCACATTTACTCCACACACAGAGACGCATACAAAGCGCACCCTCGCCCTCCATTTGGTAAATCTGACCATAATTATATTCTTCTGATTCCTGCTTACAAGCACAAACTAAAGCAGGAAGTACCAGTGACTCACTCAATAAATGCTGTGAAGCGTTTAGATGAATCGGATGCTAAGCTACAGGACTGTTTTGCAAGCACAGACTGGAATATGTTCTGGGAGTCATCCAATGACATTGAGGAGTATACCACCACAGTCACTGGCTTCATCAATAAGTGCATCGACAATGTTGTCTCCACAGTGGCCGTACGTGCATATCCCAACCAGAAGCCATGTGCTGCCGCTTTCAGGGAGCAGGACACTAATCCGGACGCTTATGAGAAATCTCGCTATGCTCTCAGACGAACCATCAAACAGGCAAAGCATCAATACAGAACTAAGATTGAATCCTACTACATCAGCTCTGATGCTCGTCGGATGTGGCAGGGCTGGCAAACTATTACGGACTACAAAGGAAAACCCAGCCACGAGCTGCCCAGTGGCCAGCGAGCCTACCAGGCGAGGCTAAATGCCGATGACGGCCGACTGTGTGATCACGTTCTCCGTAGCCGATGTGAGCAAGACCTGTAAACAGGTTAACATTTACAAGGCCGCGAGGCCAGATGCATTACCAGGACACGTACTCAGAGCATGCGCAGACCAACTGGTAAGTGTCTTCACTGACATTTTCAACCTCTCCCTGACCGAGTCTGTTATAACTACATGTTTCAAGAAGACCAACATAAGCGAAGGTAATCTGCCTAAATTTACTACCACCCTGTAGCACTCACGTCGGTAGTCATGAAGTGCTTTGAAAGGTTGGTCATGGCTCACATCAACACCATCATCCCGGAAACCTGAGACCCTAATTCGCATACCGCCCGTCAGATCCACAGATGACGCAGTCTCAGTGCACTCCACAGATCCACATGTGACGCAGTCTCAATTGCCTCCACACTGCCCTTTCCTACCTGGATAAAAACACCCATGTGAGAATGCTGTTCAGTCAAATCAAATCACATACACGTGACTAGCAGATGTTATTGTGGGTGTAGCGAAATGATTGTGCTTCTAGCTCTGACAATGCAGTAATATCTAACAAGTAATATCTAACAAATTCCACAACATACCCAATACCCAATACACACAAATCTAAGTAGGAATGAATTAACCTCTCTGGCCCACCCGGGACGCAACCGCAACCCCTGCCAACAATAAATGCAAATGCGCTACGCCAAATGCTAATAGCACTCGTTAAAACTCAAACGTTCATTAAAATTCACATGCAGGGTAGTCAGTTCAAGCTACACTCGTTGTGAATCTAGCCAACGAGTGTCAATTTATGTCAATTGATGAACACGTCAGATCCAAACACACATTTTTTAAACGCATAGCGTTATTTTTAAAATTAAAAATGTTGCCTATAAACTTTGACAAAACACGTCAAACTACTTCTGTAATCCAACTTTAGATATTACTAAACGTTAATAAACGATCAAATTGATCACGGAGCGATCTGTATTCAATAAGCACGAGTTTGGGAAACGTAACCAACTTTTCCGGTTCCACTGTTTACAGCTGTGGACTTGACAACCGGATGTGGCTATTACTCAGATGACCAACGATTTAGTTGAATCGAAATCACAACACTGGCGACATCGTGTGGAAGTTATAGGAACTGTATTCTCAGCCTTAACTATTTTTCCTTCCAATAAATACATGGACTGGCGGATTGATTTTTTCTTCGTCGATTTAGTGACCAGGTTTTCTGGCGATTTTGACCACGGAACTCGTTCTGTTATAGTCTCAGACACCATTGAACCAGTTATAGAAACTTCTGAGTGTTTTCTATGCACACATACTAATCATATGCATATGCTATATTCCTGGCATGAGTAGCAGGACATCGAAATGTTGCGCGATTTTTAACAGAATGTTGAAAAAAGTAGCCCGATCTCTAAGAGGTTTTAACTTCTTGAAACTCCCCATACCGGATCCGGGTTTGTGACTAAAGCCTCAGGCTCATTAGCATAACGCAACGTTAACGATTTCTGAAAATCGCAAATAAAATGAAAATAATGCGTCTGCTCTCAAGCTTAGCCTTTTCTTAACAACACTGTCATCTCAGATTTTCAAAATATGCTTTTGAACCATAGAAATTGACTAATTTGTGTAAGAGTATGCAAAGCTAGCATAGCATTTTGAGTAGCATTTAGCACGCAACATTTTCACAAAAACCAGATAACCAAATAAATAAAATAATTTACCTTTGAAGAGCTTCTGATGTTTTCAATGAGGAGACTCTCAGTTACATACCAAATGCGCAGTTTTTCCTGAAAGCGTCTGTGTGTAGGAGAAATCGTTCCGTTTTCTACATTGCGTCTGGCTACAGAAGCGAACCGAAAATTCAGTCACCTACAACGTAAAACTTTTCCGGATTAACTACATAATATCGACCGAAACATGGCAAACGTTGTTTGGAATCAATCCTCAAGGTGTTTTTTCACATATCTCTTCATTGATATGCAGTTCGTGGAAGCTTGCTTTCCTCTCTGTATCCCATGGAAAAATACTGGCAGGTGACTTTTGCGCACCAATTTCGGCGCAGGACACCGGGCGGACACCTGGTAAATGTGGTCTCTTATGGTCAATCTTCCAATGATCTGCCTACAAATACGTCACAATGCTGCAGACACCTTGGGGAAACGACAGAAAGGGCAGGCTCATTCCTCTCGCATTCACAGCCATATAAGGAGACAATGGAAAACAGAGCCTCAAAAATCCTGCTCATTTCCTGGA
>NW_027003435.1:0-5395 GCF_036934945.1 Oncorhynchus masou masou
TCGTTTCCCCAAGGTGTCTGCAGCATTGTGACGTATTTGTAGGCATATCATTGGAAGATTGACCATAAGAGACCACATTTACCAGGTGTCCGCCCGGTGTCCTGCGCCGAAATTGGTGCGCAAAAGTCAGCTGCAAGTATTTTTCCACAGAATTCAGAGAAGAATGCAGGCTTCCACGAACGATATATCAATGAAGAGATATGTGAAAAAACACCTTGAGGATTGATTCCAAACAACGTTTGCCATGTTTCGGTCGATATTATGGAGTTAATTCGGAAAAAGTTTGACGTTGTAGGTGACTGAATTTTCGGTTCGTTTCAGTAGCCAAATGTGATGTACAAAACGGAGCGATTTCTCCTACACAAAGACGCTTTCAGGAAAAACTGCACATTTGGTATGTAACTGAGAGTCTCCTCAATGAAAACATCCGAAGCTCTTCAAAGGTAAATTATTTTATTTATTTGGTTATCTGGTTTTTGTGAAAATGTTGCGTACTAAATGCTACTCAAAATGCTAAGCTAGCTTAGCATACTCTTACACAAATTAGTGAATTGCTATGGTTCAAAAGCATATTTTGAAAATCTGAGATGACAGTGTTGTTAAGAAAAGGCTAAGCTTGAGAGTAGGCGCATTATTTTCATTTTATTTGCGATTTTCAGAAATCGTTAATGTTGCGTTATGCTAATGAGCCTGAGGCTTTAATCACGATCCCGGATCCGGGATGGGGAGTTTCAAGAGGTTAAATTGGTGCCGGATGAAATGGCAGCAGTTTTACGGTCACCCAACCAATTGTGCTATTATGTGTTTTTTTCATGTTATTTGTAACTTATTTTGTATATAATGTTTTTGCAACCGTATCTTCGGCAGAAAAGAGCTTCTGGATATCAGGACAGCGATCGCTCACCTTGGATTAGACAAAGATTTTTCTACAACAAGCAAGATGAACAGGACATTCACCAAACACCCGGCAGGGCCGACATCCGTTATTTGCAAGAGGAAGCGACGCAGGTACAGAGGACAAAGACCCGGATGCCTCGTCAGGGACCCACAGAAGACGAGTGGGAAAGCTGCCGTTACCGTCAATACTACTAGCCAACGTGCAATCATTGGACAATAAATTAGATGAGGTACGATCACAAATATCCTACCAACGGGACATCAAAAACTGTAATAGCCTATGTTTCACGGAATCATGGCTGAATGATGACATGGATATTCAGCTAGCGGGATATACACTGCACCGGCAAGATAGAACAGCACACTCCGGTAAAACGAGGGGAGGCGGTCTGTGCATATTTGTAAACAGCTGGTGCACGAAATCTAAGGAAGTCTCTAGATTTTGCTCGCCTGAAGTAAAGTATATTGTGATAAATTGCAGGCCACAGTACTTGCTTAGAGTGTTTTCAGCTATACTTTTCGTGGCTGTTTATTTACCACCGCAGACAGATGCTGGCACTAAGACCGCACTCAGTACTCCACACACAGAGACACTTACAAAGCTCTCCTCGCCTCCCATTTGGTAAATCCGACCACAACTCTATCCTCCTGATTCCTGCTTACAAGCAAAAATTCAAGCAGGAAGCACCAGTATTTCAGTTTATAAAAAAGTGGTCAGACGAAGCGAATGCTAAACTACAGGACTTTTTGCTATCACAGACTGGAACATGTTCCGGGATTCTTCTGATGGCATTGAGGAGTACACCACATCAGTCACTGGCTTTATCAATAAGTGCATCGAGGACGTTGTCTCAACAGTGACTGTACGTACATACCCCAACAGGAAGCCATGGATTACAGGCAACATTCGCACTGAGCTATAGGGTAGAGCTGCCAGTTTCAAGGTGCGGGACTCCTGCTATTACTAATGCTGTAGAAATGTGCTTGAAAGCACTATCCAAATCCATCAGATGTTGTGATCACAATATAGTATCCATATCGAGGAAAACCAAAGTTTCAAAGGCTGGACCTAATATAATGTATAACAGGTCACACAATACGTTTTGCAGTGATTCATATGTTGTTGATGTAAAGAATATTTGTTGGTCCATGGTGTGTAATATTTTTTAATTTTTTTATTTTACTAGGCAAGTCAGTTAAGAACAAATTCTTATTTTCAATGATGGCCTAGGAACGGTGGGTTAACTGCCTGTTCAGGGGCAGAATGAAAGATTTGTACCTTGGCAGCTCGGGGATTCAAACTTGCAACCTTTCGGTTACTAGTCCAACGCTCTAACCACTAGGCTACCCTGCCGCCCCAATAAGGAGCAAACAGACGTTGCGCTTGACACATTTACGAAATTGCTTTTTCCAGTAATTAAGAAAATGACTGCAAACACTGTTAAATCCTTGTGGATTGATGAGGAATTGAAAACGTGTATGGTTGAGAGGGATGAGGGAAAAGGAATGGTAAATAAGCACAACCAATTGGCAAATGTACTGCAAATTGAGAACTCGTGACTAAACTGAAAAAAAAGAAACTACACTATGAAACACAGATAAATGACATAAAAAGAATGACGGTAAAACGCTTTGGAGCACCTTTAATGACATTTTTGAAAAAGGCATACTCATCATTCATTGAATCAGATGGCTCATTCATCACAAAACTGACTGATATTGCCAACTACTTTAATGATTTTTTCATTGGCAAGATTAGCAAACTTAGGCATGACATGCCAGCAACAAAATGCTGACACGACACATCCAAGTTTAACTGACCAAATTATGAAAGACAAGAATTGTGAGTGTGGAAGAGGTGAAAAAATGATAGTTGTTTATCAACAATGACAAATCACCGGAGTCTGACAACAACTTGGATGGAAAATAACTGAGGATAATAGCAGATGAATACCTAAGAATAGTAAAGCCCCCTTTACTGGCACAAATAGCTGACAAAGCAGCCTATTACCAACCCTTAGTAAATTTTTGGGTAAACATTTTTATTTGACCAGATTCAATGCTTTCAGCACGCTTATAGGGAAGGAACTTCAATAAGCACAACACTTGCACAAATGACTGATTATTGGCTGAGAGAAATTTTTGATAAAAAGATTGTGGGTGCTATTTTGACAGACTTCACTGACGCTTTGACATAATCGATCATAGTCTGCCCCTGGAAAAACGTATGTGTTATGGCTTCACACCTCCTGCTATATTGTGGATAAAGAGTTACTTGTCTAACAGAACACAGAGGGTGTTCTTTAATGGAAGCCTCTCCAACATAATCCAGGTAGAATCAGGAATTCCCCAGGGCAGCTGTCTAGGACCCTTACTTTTTTCAATCTTTACTAACAACATGCCACTGGCTTTGAGTAAAGTGTGTCTATGTATACAGATGACTCAACACTATACATGTCAGCTACTACAGAGAATGAAATGACTGCAACACTTAACAAAGATCTGCAGTTAGTTTCAGAATGGGAGGCAAGGAATAAGGTACTCATAAATATTTAAAAAACTAAAAGCATTGTATTTGGGACAAATCATTCACTAAACCCTGAACCTCAACTAAATATTGTAATGAATAATGTGGACATTAGGTGACTAAACTGCTTGGAGTAACACTGAATTGTAAACTGTCATGGTCAAAACATTGATACAACCGTAGCTGAGATGGGGAGAAGTCTGTCCATAATAAAGCACTGCGCTATCTTAACAGCAACAAGGCGGGTCCTACAGGCTCTAGTTTTGTTACACCTGGACTACTGTTCAGTCATGTGGTCAGGTGCCACAGAGAGGGATTTAGGAAAATTGCAATTGGCTTAGAACATGGCAGCACGGCTGGCCCTTGGACGTACACAGAGAGCAAACATTAATCATATGTGTCAATCTCTCCTGGCTCAAAGGAGAGATTGCATTCATCCATAAATGTATTTTTGAGAGGTATTGACATGTTGAAAGAACAGAGCTGTCTGTTTAAATGACTAGAACACAGCTCAGGCAACCATGCATACCCCACAAGACATGCCACCAGAGGTCTCGTCACAATCCCCAAGTCCAGAACAGACTATGGGAGGTGCACATTACTACATAGAGCCATTAGTACTGTACAGGAACTGTACAGTACAGGTAACTGATGCAAGCAGTAGAATCAGATTAGAAAATGTATAAAAATACACCTTATGGAACAGCGGGGACTGTGAAGAGACAAACATAGGCGCAGACACATGCATACACACACATTGTCACAGAGCCTGGAGTGGTGGGTGCGGAGTCAAGCGCAGAAAGCAGAGGATAATGGAGGAAACAGGACTTTATTGCGGCATCCAACACTAACGCCCAAAACAACAGGCGAATATCAAAAAAATGTCCAACCCGACACAGGGCACAAACAGACAGGAACACTACACGCAACAACATCGACTAACAGAAAACAAGCCCGCACAAAAACAGGTGGGCATAATAGGCTAAAATAGTCAAGAGACAGGTGCAACCAATAAGACAGAAAAGGAAAAGGGGATCGGTGGCAGCTAGTAGACCGGTGTCGACGAGCGCCGCCCGAACAGGCAGGGGAGCCACCTTTGGTGGGAATCGTGACACACATGTTAACATACGCACTATACACACACGTACACATGGATTTTGTGTTGCATATATGTGGTAGTGGAGTAGGGGCCTGAGAGCACACACTTAGTGTGTTGTGAAATCTGTTATGAATGTATTGTAATGTTATTAAAATGGTATAACTGCCTTAATTTTGCCGGACCCTAGGAAGAGTATGAGTTTTTTTGTTGTTGCAGACCCTGGGAAGAGTATGAGTATGAGAGTTTTCATAGCCGATCATTCAGAGTTAGAGATAGAAGGTGCGGTAGAGAGAGAGAGTCCAAAATAGCAAGGTCCAGGTGTCAGGACCCGGTTACAAACCCGGGTCTCCAGAGTGAGAATGGACAGTCACTTAACCAGCTGAGCCTAGCGAATAGTCAGCAGAACCCAGAGAGATCGAGGCAGACACAGCAGTACTTAAGACAGTGTATTTAATAAAGTAAAAAGTGAAGTCCTTCAGGAAAACATGTAACTCCACAACCTCAAAAGGAATTCCACAAGAACAAGGTAATCCACAAGGTAATCCTCCAAGACAAAAAGGTAAATCCACGAGGTGGTAGGTATAGCATAAAAAGCCTCAAAAGATACTCAAAAATAAATAAACAAGAACAAAAAAACAGAATTCCACAAGAGCGTCCACCGGGATCAACAAGAGTACACAGAATACTAGGGCTGGGTGCTAACATACAAACACAGAGCAAAGAACTGAGGGAAACTAAGGGTTTAAATACAATCAGGGGAAATGAGGCACAGGTGCAAATAATAATGGGATCAAGGGAAAGCAAAAGGTCAAAAAGCACAATGGGGGCATCTAGTGACCAAAAACCGGAACAACCCTGGCCAAATCCTGACA
>NW_027003436.1:0-5394 GCF_036934945.1 Oncorhynchus masou masou
CCCAGCGTGCGACAGAGCTGCAGGAGTTGTGACCCGTTTTTGTTGGTTATTACATTTACATTTAAGTCATTTAGCAGACGCTCTTATCCAGAGCGACTTACAAATTGGTGAATTCACCTTCCTGACATCCAGTGGAACAGCCACTTACAATAGTGCATCTAAATCATTTAAGGGGGGGGTGAGAAGGATTACTTATCCTATCCTAGGTATTCCTTGAAGAGGTGGGGTTTCAGGTGTCTCCGGAAGGTGGTGATTGACTCCGCTGTCCTGGCGTCGTGAGGGAGTTTGTTCCACCATTGGGGGAGCCCAGGCAGCGAACAGTTTTGACTGGGCTGAGCGGGAACTGTACTTCCTCAGTGGTAGGGAGGCGAGCAGGCCAGAGGTGGATGAACGCAGTGCCCTTGTTTGGGTGTAGGGCCTGATCAGAGCCTGGAGGTACTGCGGTGCCGTTCCCCTCACAGCTCCGTAGGCAAGCACCATGGTCTTGTAGCGGATGCGAGCTTCAACTGGAAGCCAGTGGGAGAGAGCGGAGGAGCGGGGTGACGTGAGAGAACTTGGGAAGGTTGAACACCAGACGGGCTGCGGCATTCTGGATGAGTTGTGGGGTTTAATGGCACAGGCAGGGAGCCCAGCCAACAGCGAGTTGCAGTAATTCAGACGGGAGATGACAAGTGCCTGGATTAGGACCTGCGCCGCTTCCTGTGTGAGGCAGGGTCGTACTCTGCGGATGTTGTAGAGCATGAACCTACAGGAACGGGCCACCGCCATGATGTTGGTTGAGAACGACAGGGGTGTTGTCCAGGATCACGCCAAGGTTCTTAGCGCTCTGGGAGGAGGACACAATGGAGTTGTCAACCGTGATGGCGAGATCATGGAACGGGCAGTCCTTCCCGGGAGGAAGAGCAGCTCCGTCTTGCCGAGGTTCAGCTTGAGGTGGTGATCCGTCATCCACACTGATATGTCTGCCAGACATGCAGAGATGCGGTCGCCACCTGGTCATCAGAAGGGGGAAAGGAGAAGATTAATTGTGTGTCGTCTGCATAGCAATGATAGGAGAGACCATGTGAGGTTATGACAGAGCCAATTGACTTGGTGTATAGCGAGAATAGGAGAGGGCCTAGAACAGAGCCCTGGGGGACACCAGTGGTGAGAGCGCGTGGTGCAGAGACAGATTCTCGCCACGCCACCTGGTAGGAGCGACCTGTCAGGCAGGGACGCAATCAAGCGTGGGCCGCGCCGGGAGATGCCCAACTCGGGAGAGGGTGGAGAGGAGGATCTGATGGTTCACAGTATCGAAGGCAGCCTTCGATAGGTCTAGAAGGATGAGAGCAGAGGAGAGAGAGTTAGCTTTAGCAGTGCGGAGCGCCTCCGTGATACAGAAGAAGGCAGTCTCCAGTTGAATGACTAGTCTTGAAACCTGACTGATTTGGATCAAGAAGGTCATTCTGAGAGAGATAAGCGGGAGAGCTGGCCAAGGACGGCACGTTCAAGAGTTTTGGAGAGAAAGAAAGAAGGGATACTAGTCTGTAGTTGTTGACATCGGAGGGATCGAGTGTGGTTTTTCAGAAGGGGGTGCAACTCTCGTCTCTCTTGAAGACGGAAGGGACGTAGCCAGCGGTCAGGGATGAGTTGATGAGCGAGGTGAGGTAAGGGGAGAAGGGTCTCCCGGAAATGGTCTGGAGAAGAGAGGAGGGGATAGGTCAAGCGGGCAGGGTTGTTGGGCGGCCGCCGTCACAAGAAGCTAGATTTCATCTGGAGAGAGAGGGGAGAAAGAGGTCAGAGCACAGGGTAGGGCAGTGTGAGCAGAACCGAAAGCGGTGTCGTTTTGACTTAGCAAACGAGGATCGGATGTACGTCGACCTTCTTTCAAAATGGTTCGTAGTCATCTGCAGAGAGGAGGAGGGGGGGGGAGGGGGAGGGAGGATTCAGGAGGGGAGGAGAAGGTGGCAAAGAGCTTCCTAGGGTTAGAGGCAGATGCTTGGAATTTAGAGTGGTAGAAAGTGGCTTAGCAGCAGAGACAGGAGGAAAATGTAGGAGAGGAGGGAGTGAAAGGATGCCAGGTCCGCAGGAGGCGAGTTTTCCTCCATTTCCGCTCGGCTGCCCGGAGCACTGTTCTGTGAGCTCGCAATGAGTCGTCGAGCCACGGAGCGGGAGGAGGACCGAACGGCCTGGAGGATAGGGGACATAGAGAGTCAAAGGATGCAGAAAGGGAAGAGAGGAGGGTTGAGGAGGCAGAATCAGGAGATAGGTTGGAGAAGGTTTGAGCAGAGGGAAGAGATGATAGGATGGAAGAGGAGAGAGTAGCGGGGAGAGAGCGAAGGTTGGGACGGCGCGATACCATCCGAGTAGGGGCAGTGTGGGAAGTGTTGGATGAGGCGAGAGGGAAAAGGATACAAGGTAGTGGTCGGAGACTTGGAGGGGAGTTGCAATGAGGTTAGTGGAAGAACAGCATCTAGTAAAGATGAGGTCGAGCGTATTGCCTAGGGGGCATACAGGGGAGGGAATGCTGTCACCTCCAGGCAGGTGTTTGTCCCCCTGTGTGCTGAGGGTGTCAGGTATTTCTCTCTCTCTCTCTGGCTGTTAGCCTGTTATATCTCTCTCTCTCTGGCTGTTAGCCTGTTATCTCTCTCTCTCTCTCTGGCTGTTAGCCTGATATATCTCTTTCTCTCTGGCTGTTAGCCCTGTTATCTCTCTTCTCTCTGGCTGTTAGCCTGTTATCTCTCTCTCTCTCTCTCTGGCTGTTAGCCTGTTATATCTCTTTCTCTCTGGCTGTTAGCCTGTTATATCTCTCTCTCTCTGGCTGTTAGCCTGTTATCCTCTCTCTCTCTCTCTCTGGCTGTTAGCCTGTTATATTCTCTCTCTCTCTGGCTGTTAGCCTGATATATCTCTTTCTCTCTGGCTGTTAGCCTGTTATATCTCTCTCTCTGGCTGTTAGCCTGTTATCTCTCTCTCTCTGGCTGTTAGCCTGATATCTCTCTTTCTGGCTGTTAGCCTGATATATCCCTCTCTCTGGCTGTTAGCCTGTTATATCTCTCTCTCCTTCGAGTCCTTTCTTTGTCTTCTACCAATGGGACATTTACTGTGACCACTTAGTCTCTCTCTATTTATCCCTTTCTCTCTATCTCTCTCTCTCTCTCTCTCTCTCTCTCTCTCTGTCTCTCTCTCTCTCTCTCTCTCTTTCTCTGTCTCACTCTCTCTTTCTCTCTTTCCTCTCTCTTCATTCTCTCACCTTCATGCTCTAGGGTCATTGCTATCTTGTTGGGTAGAACATAGACCACACCTTCTCGTCAGCTCAGCCCAACTCTGTAATGTCTGGGAGCTTCTCTACGACCACGGATATAACAACAGAATGGAGCTGTATTGTTTGGACAGTGTTTCTTATTAAAAAAGGCCTCTCCTTTATATTCACTGCGGGTGCGTTCTCTGTCCCATAGCAGCGAGAAGCAATTATCCACATGACTAGTCTTGGAGCCAGAGGAACAAACGCAGTCTTTATCACAGAGCAATGGGAGTCCAGAGGAGCTCTCTGTATTTCTGTAGTCGTCAGCATTTCCATTATTAAAAGTAGACCAATACCCTTTCTTTCATTGTATTTACAAGCTGTGAGGAAAGTTCATAGTGAAAGAAAGCCAGGTCATTCTTCAATTAGGGATAGTTGAATAAGTGGCAAACTTTGGAGAAACCGTCATATGTAGAGCCAAGAAAGCATCTTCACAGAAAACACATTACAGATAACTTCATAGGCCTATAGAGTGTGGCTAACCCAATGCAGATCAGTAATGGTCAAATACTCTCCAGCCACCCAAGTCATAGACGTGCTCTCTGTTACCGCACGGCAAGCAATACCAGTCTGGAACCAACAGGTCCAGAACAGCTGCTACCTCCAAGCCATGACTGCTAAATAGTTAGTTAAATAGTTAACCAAATAGATACCCAGACTATCTGCAATGACCCTCCTTTGCACTAACTATTTTAACTCATCACATACACTGCTGCTACTGCTTATTAAATATCTACATATGTACCTCAATTACCTCGTGCCCTTACACATTGACTGGTACAGGTACCTTGTGTGCAAGCGCCAAGTTATCATGGACTCGGTACTGGGATCTTGTGTATAGCGCCAAGTTATCATGGATTCGGTACTGGGATCTTGTGTATAGCGCACGTTATCATGGACTCGGTACTGGGATCTTGTGTATAGCGCCAAGTTATCATGGACTCGGTACTGGTACCTCTCGTGTATAAGCATAGAATTCATCTTACTCATTGTGTATTTATTCCTTGTGTTCTCTTTCTTAAAAAAATGTTTCTCTCTGCATTGTTGGGAAGGGCCCCGTAAGTAAGCTCTTCACTGTTAGTCTACAATCTGTCTACCAGAGCATATTTACAAATATTGCAATCATTTCATTTTATATAATGGCATGATTGCTCAGTATGCTCTCTCTTATCTTGGGAAAGATTAAACAGAGTCAATATAATAGGTCTAAATAGATGTATGTGCCGACAAGCTTACAGGCCAATAAAGCTTTGCCTGGAGGAGACAGGGGACAGCTGATTAGCAGAAGGCTAGCTGTTAGTGGTTGCTAAATGATTGATGTATATTTTCACCTCTCTCTCTCTCTTTCTCTCTCTCTCCCAAGTAGCGCAGCAGTCTAAGGCACTGCATCTCAGTGCTAGAGGTGTCATTGGTTCAAATCCAGGCTGTATCACAACTGGTTGTGATTGGCAGTCTCATAGGGTGATGCACAATTGGCCCAGCGTTGTCTGGAGAAAGTCATTGGTTCTTAACTGACTTGCCTCGTTAAATAAAGATTACACTCTCCCTACTCCCCTTTCTATTGACGTCACATTACAAAGCACTCTTAATTAACAGAGACATAAGCCCTACTCCAGCTCATTATCATGCCTATTAAACTTCACTGTGTATCCAACTTTTCTCTGTACAGTAGGTGACTGACATCCAAGAATGCCTCATACTGGACTGGCTGCAGGCAGTGTCCCCTCCCTCCCATGATTGTCCTTGGGGAAATGCAGTGAGAACTCCTGAGTCATCCATATCCCCACTACGACTGCATGCAGACAGCCCAGCTGAGCTCTCAGATGAAGGGGTAAGGAGGAAGTGTTTGTACATATACAGTTGAAGTCAGAAGTTTACATACACCTTAGCCAAACCTTAGCCAAAAACATTTAAACTCAGTTTCTTAGGTTTTTATTTTACCCCCTTTTCTCCCCAATTTCGTGGTTTCCAATTGTTAGTAGTTCTATCTTGTCTCATCGCTACAACTTCCGTACGGGCTCGGGAGAGACAAAGGTCGAAAGTCATGTGTCCTCTGAAACACAACCCAACCAAGCCGCACTGCTTCTTAACACAGCGCGTCTCCAACCCGAAAG
>NW_027003437.1:0-5392 GCF_036934945.1 Oncorhynchus masou masou
ATGTAATTACTTTGCAGACAGAGTTCAGTGTGTCAAATCGGAGGGCATGCTGTCAGGTCCTCTGGCAGTCTCCTATGGGGGTGCCACAGGGTTCAATTCTCGGGCCGACTCTTTTCTCTGTATATATCAATGATGTTGCTCTTGCTGCGAGGGCGATTCCCTGATCCACCTCACGCAGACGACACCATTCTATATACTCCCGGCCCGTCCTTGGACACTGTGCTATCTAACCTCCAAACGAGCTTCAATGCCATACAACACTCCTTCCGTGGCCTCCAACTGCTCTTAAATGCTAGTAAAACCAAATGCATGCTTTTCAACCGATCGCTGCCTGCACCCGCATGCCCGAAAAGCATCACCACCCTGGACGGTTCCGACCTTGAATATGTGGACACCTACAAGTACCTAGGTGTCTGGCTAGACTGTAAACTCTCCTTCCAGACTCATATCAAACATCTCCAATCGAAAATCAAATCAAGAGTCGGCTTTCTATTCCGCAACAAAGCCTCCTTCACTCACGCCGCCAAACTTACCCTAGTAAAACTGACTATCCTACCGATCCTCGACTTGGCGATGTCATCTACAAAATTGCCTCCAACACTCTACTCAGCAAACTGGATGCAGTTTATCACAGTGCCATCCGTTTTGTCACTAAAGCACCTTATACCACCCACCACTGCGACTTGTATGCTCTAGTCGGCTGGCCTACGCTACATATTCGTCGCCAGACCCACTGTCTCCAGGTCATCCCACAAGTCCATGCTAGGTAAAGCTCCGCCTTATCTCAGTTCACTGGTCACGATGGCAACACCCATCCGTAGCACGCGCTCCAGCAGGTGTATCTCACTGATCATCCCTAAAGCCAACACCTCATTTGGCCGCCTTTCGTTCCAGTACTCTGCTGCCTGTGACTGGAACGAATTGCAAAATCCCTGAAGTTGGAGACTTTTATCTCCCCTCACCAACTTCAAACATGTGCTATCTGAGCAGCTAACCGATCGCTGCAGCTGTACATAGTCTATTTAAATAGCCCACCCATTTTCACCCACTTTCATCCCCACACTGTTTTTTTTATTTACTTTTCTGCTCTTTTGCACATCAGTATCTCTACCTGTACATGACCATCTGATCATTTATCACTCCAGTGCTAATCTGCAAAATTGTAATTATTCGCCTACCTCCTCATGCCTTTTGCACACAATGTATATAGACTCGCCTTTTTTTTGTACTGTGTTATTGACTTGTTAATTGTTTACTCCATGTGTAACTCTTGTGTTGTCTGTTCACACTGCTAAGCTTTATCTTGGCCAGGTCGCAGTTGCAAATGAGAACTTGTTCTCAACTAGCCTACCTGGTTAAATAAAGGTGAAATAAAAAAAATAAAAAAAATGTATTACAATTATACACTTCAACAGTGTTTACCACTCCTGCTCCTGGGACATCAATGATTAAACATTGTAACTATGCAATAGACTAGAAACATGATTGATTTGTAATTCATATATACAGAAAAATAACTAATCATATCTAACTCCCTTCATCTGCATTAATCTGAGGACACAGGATAGTATTTCAATAAGATACTTATTTTCAACCAGTGGAGAATGTGAAACACTTTATTGAAAGAGGTTCATTATCCAAGTGTTATAAATACATAATAAATGCATTATAATTATGATAATTGTAATATTATAAATACAAGTTCAATCTGTACTTCAATGCACATATGGTGTGCATTATAAAACGAGGAAGAAAGACGAGGTGGGGAGAGAGGTGTAGAAGACAAAAAGGGAAAGAGGACAGCATATGATTAATGAATTACAGTGCTACCCTAATATTCCCTCAGTTCATTACAATTGCGGTGTCTCCTAACCAGCCTTGGGCCCCCAGTTGGCCCGAAGGTTATCTTGAGAGCGGGTGAGGTGACGATGATGGGACAGGCTTCCTCTCTCACATCAAAACATACCTGCAGATGAGTGACAGATGGATAGAGAGAGAGCATGACGAAGCCTTGTTTTTGTTTTATTCTAACACAGTCAGTCACTCTGGGACTACTACATATTTCAATGTAAAGCATCTCTTTAATAATTCTTCCTGTTGACCCGACCAAGATACATGCTGTGCCCTCTGTGTCAGCCAGTTCAGATGCGGGAGGGGTTCACCAAAACAGCTGATATAATCTAGAGGATTTAGGGAGAATGGGGAGAGGGATGAAGTGAAGAAGAGAGACTGTTATTGTGTGTGTGTGTGTGTGTGTGTGTGTGTGTGTGTGTGTGTGTGTGTGTGTGTGTGTGTGTGTGTGTGTGTGTGTGTGTGTGTGTGTGTGTGTGTGTGTGTGTGTGTGTGTGTGTGTGGTCTCACATGGTGTCCACACTAAGTGGCTACAGAGTACTTTATGCTGAAAAACAGACACATGGGGACAAATAAAAGAAGATAAAAGAAGTTTGCATACACCTTAGCCAATTACATTTAAACTCAGTTTTCACAATTCTTGACATTTAATCCTAGTAAACATTCCCTGTCTTAGGTCAGTTAGGTCTTAGTTCACTTTATTTTAAGAGTGAAATGTCAGAATAATAGTAGAGAGTGATTTATTTCAGTGTTTATTTCTTTCATCACATTCCCTATGGATCAGAAGTTTACATACACTCAATTAGTATTTGGTAACATTTCCTTTACATTTTTTTACTTGGGTGAAACGTTTTGGGTAGCCTTCCACAAACTTCCCACAAAAAGAGAGCTGGTGTAACCGAGTCAGGTTTGTAGGCTTCCTTGCTTGCATCCGATTTTTCAGTTCTGCAGAGAAATGTTCTATAGGATTGAGGTCAGGGCTTTGCGATGGCCACTCCAATACCTTGACTTTGTTGTCCTTAAGCCATTTTGCCACAGCTTTGGAAGTATGCTTGGGGTCATTGTCCATTTGGAAGACTCATTTGCGACCAAGCTTTAACTTCCTGACTGATGTCTTGAGATGTTGCTTCAATATATCTACATAATTTTCCTTCCTCATAAAGCCATCTATTTTGTGAAGTTCACCAGTCCCTCCTGCAGCAAAGCACCCCCACAACATGATGCTGCCACCCCTGTGCTTCACAGTTAGGATGGTGTTCTTCTGCTTGCAAGCCTCCCCCTGTTTCCTCCAAACATAACGTTGGTCATTATGGCCAAACAGTTCTATTTTTATTCCATCAGACCAGAGGACATTTTATCCAAAAAGTACGATCTTTGTCCTCATGTGCAATTGTAAACCATAGTCTGGCTTTATTATGGCGGTTTTGGAGCAGTGGCTTCTCCCTTGCTGAGTGGCCTTTCAGGTTATGTAGATATAGGACTCGTTTTACTGTGGATATGCAGTGGGGCAAAAAAGTATTTAGTCAGCCACCAATTGTGCAAGTTCTCCCACTTAAAAAGATGAGAGAGGCCTGTAATTTTCATCATAGGTACACGGGAAAAAAAATCCAGAAAATAACATTGTAGGATTTTTTATGAATTTATTTGCGAATTGTGGTGGAAAATAAGTATTTGGTCACCTACAAACAAGCAAGATTTCTGGCTCTCACAGACCTGTATCTTATTCTTTAAGAGGCTCCTGTAACGACGTTCTTCGTTTGTCGAAAGAAAGTCGGACCGAAATGCAGCGTGGTGGTTACTCATGTCTTTAATGAATGAATCGTGGTACATGAAATAACTGATACAAAATACAAAACAACAAAACGGAACGTGAAACCTAATTACAGCCTATCTGGTGAAACTACACAGAGACAGGAACAATCACCCACGAAATACACAGTGAAACCCAGGCTACCTAAATATAGTTCCCCATCAGAGACAACAAGAAACACCTGACTCTGATTGAGAACCGCCTTAGGCAGCCAAACCTAAACTAAACGCACCCCTAATCAACCACAATCCCAATGCCTACAAAAACCCCAATACGACAACACAATAACATAAACCCATGTCACACCCTGGCCTGACCAACTAATTAACTAAAACACAAAATATTAAGACCAAGGCGTGACAGCTCCTCTGTCCTCCACTCGTTACCTGTATTAATGGCACATGTTTGAACTTGTTATCAGTATAAAAGACACCTGTCCACAACCTCAAACAGTCACACTCCAAACTCCACTATGGCCAAGATCAAAGAGCTGTCAAAGGACACCAGAAACTTGTAAAATTGTAGACCTGCGCCAGGCTGGGAAGACTGAATCTGCAATAGGTAAGCAGCTTGGTTTGAAGAAATCAACTGTGGGAGCAATTATTAGGAAATGGAAGACATACAAGACGACTGATAATCTCCCTCGATCTGGGGCTCCACGCAAGATCTCACCCCGTTGCGTCATAATGATCACAAGAACGGTGTGCAAAAATCCCAGAGCCACACGGGTAGGACCTAGTGAATGACCTGCAGAGAGCTGGGACCAAAGTAACAAAGCCTACCATCAGTAACACACTACGCCGCCAGGGACTCAAATCCTGCAGTGCCAGACGTGTCCCCCTGCTTAAGCCAGTACATGTCCAGGCCCGTCTGAAGTTTGCTAGAGAGCATTTGGTTGATCCAGAAGAAGATTGGGAGAATGTCATATGGTCAGATGAAACCAATATATAACTTTTTGGTAAAAATTCAACTTGTCGTGTTTGGAGGACAAAGAATTCTGAGTTGCATCCAAAGAACACCATACCTACTGTGAAGCATGGAGGTGGAAACATCATGCTTTGGGGCTGTTTTTCTGCAAAGGGACCAGGACGAATGATCCGTGTAAAGGAAAGAATGAATGGGGCCATAAATGGTGAGATTTTGAGTGAAAACCTCCTTCCATCAGCAAGGGCATTGAAGATGAAACGTGGCTGGGTCTTTCAGCATGACAATGATCCCAAACACACCACCCGGGCAACAAAGGAGTGGCTTCGTAAGAAGCATTTCAAGGTCCTGGAGTGGCCTAGCCAGTCTCCAGATCTCAACCCCATAGAACATCTTTGGAGGGAGTTGACAGTCCGTGTTGCCCAGCAACAGCTCCAAAACATCACTGCTCTAGAGGAGATCTGCATGGAGGAATGGGCCAAAATACCAGCAACAGTGTGTGAAAACCTTGTGAAGACTTACAGAAAACATTTGACCGCTGTCATTACCAACAAAGGGTATATAACGAAGTATTGAGATAAACTTTGGTTATTGACCAAATACTTATTTTCCACCATAATTTGCAAATAAATTCATTAAAAATCCTACAATGTGATTTTCTGGATTTTTTTTCTCATTTTGTCTGTCATAGTTGAAGTGTACCTATGATGAAAATTACAGGCCTCTCATCTTTTTAATTGGGAGACCTTGCACAATTGGTGGCTGACTAAATACTTTTTGCCCCACTGTAGATACTTTTGTACCTGC
>NW_027003438.1:0-5389 GCF_036934945.1 Oncorhynchus masou masou
TGTCAGGACCCGGTTACGAACCTGGGTCTCCGGAGTGAGAAACAGTCACTTAACCAACTGAGCCACGAATAGTCAGCAGAACCCAGAAGATGAGGCAGACACAGCAGTACTTAAGACAGTGTATTTAATAAAGTAAAAAGGAGAAGTCCTTCAATACAAAAAATGGCAAATCCAAAAGGTGGTAGGAATAGCACAAAAAGGCCTCAAGAGATACTCAAAAATAAAAACAGAATTCCACAAGAGCATCCACCGGAATCGACAAGAATACACAGAACACTAGGGCTGGGTGCTAACATACAAACACAGAGCACAGAACTGAGGGAAACTAAGGGTTTAAATACAATCAGGGATAACGAGGCACAGGTGCAAATAATAATGGGGAACAAGGGAAAAAACATGAGGTCAAAAAGCACAATGGGGGCATCTAGTGACCAAAACCCGGAACAACCCTGGCCAAATCCTGACAGAATCCCCCCTAGGAACGGCTCCTGACGTTCCTACCAGCTCTCTCAGGGTGGAGGGCCCTGAACTGACGAATGAGGTCAGGGTCCAGGATGTCTTTGGCAGGAACCCAGGAGCGCTCCTCGGGACCGTAGCCTTCCCAGTCCACCAGATACTGCCAGGACCGCTGCACCCGGCGGGAATCCAGTATCCGATGGACGGTATAAGCCGGCTGGCCTCCAATGACACGAGGCGGAGGGGAGGTCTGTCTGCCGGGACAAGGGGAGAAAAACAACAGGTTTTAACAATGAAATGTGAAATGTGGGATTAATCTTAAGGGATCTGGGTAAGTGTAGGCGATAAGAAACTGGGTTAACTCTCCTGGCAACCTTGAAGGGACCGATGTATTTTTGGGAAAGCTTGCGAGACTCCACCCGTAGAGGTAAGTCTCTTGTGGAGAGCCAGACTCTCTGGCCGGGGCGCAGGGTAGGCCCGGGACGGCGACGTCTGTTGGCTTGTTGTTGGTACCTCTGTGAGGAACGCATAAGATTAAGACGGGTCTTCCTCCACATAAGCCGACAGCGTCTGACGAACTTCAAGGCTGAAGGCACTCTGACTTCTGCCTCCTGGTCCGGGAACAATGGAGGAGCATAGCCAAACTGACACTCGTGCGGGGACATACCAGTGGAGGAGGAGCGCAAGGTGTTGTGCGCGTATTCGGCCCAAACAATAAAGGATGACCATGTGGACGGGTTGTCACGAGTCATACATCGGAGGGTGGTTTCCAGCTCTTGATTCATCCTCTCTGTTTGGCCGTTGGACTCCGGATGGTACCCTGAAGATAGACTGGCAGAAGCCCCCATGAGTTGGCAGAAGGCCTTCCAAAACCTTGAGGCGAACTGGGGACCTCTGTCAGAAACCATATCTTGAGGAATGCCGAAGACTCGGAACACATGATTAATTACCAACTCAGCCGTTTCCTTGGCAGAAGGTAACTTAGTCAGAGGGACGAACCTGGCCGCCTTTGAAAACCTGTCGATTATGACTAGGATAGTAGTATTGCCATGGGATGGAGGAAGTCCAGTAATAAAGTCCAATGAGATATGGGACCAGGGTCTGTGGGGAACAGGTAAAGGGTGAAGGAGTCCTTGAGGGCGGAGGTGAGAAGATTTGCCCTGACAGCACACGGGACAGGCATTGACGAAAGTGGCAACGTCTTCTCTTATGGTAGGCCACCAGAACTTACGCTGGATGAACTCCAAGGTGCGACCTACGCCCGGATGACAGGTGAGGCGAGAGGAGTGCCCCCACAGAAGGACCTGAGTCCTCACTGCCTTGGGGACAACCAACCGATTGGCAGGACCTCCTTTCGGGTCCGGTTCGCTAGCTTGAGCACGTCTCACGGTATCCTCAACTTGCCACGAGATCGGAGCCACAATCTTAGCAGCAGGAAGGACAGGCATGTCCGTGTCATCTCGAATGGCAGGAGCGTAGACTCGGGACAGGGCATCCGGTTTGAGATTCTTCGACCCGGGCCGATAGGTGAGGATAAACTGGAATCGATTGAAGAAAAGAGACCATCTAGCTTGTCTAGAGTTCAACCGCTTCGCCTGCTGGATATACTCCAGATTTTTGTGGTCCGTAAGCACTTGAAACGGGTGAGAAGCCCCTCGAGCCAGTGTCTCCATTCCTTCAATGCCATCTTAACCGCTAGGAGTTCACGATCCCCCACATCGTAGTTCCTCTCAGTCGGGGTAAGCCGTTGTGAGAAGAAAGCGCACGGATGAAGCTTCTTGTCTTCACCCCTCTGAGACAGGACAGCTCCAACACCAACCTCTGATGCGTCTACCTCCACCACAAATGGTTCATCCGTAGTCGGTAGTATCAGGATGGGAGCAGAGAGGACGCGCTGCTTGAGTCCTTGGAAGGCCGTCTCAGCTTCTCTTCCCCACAAAAACCTTGCATTGCCACCCTTGGTTAAAGCTGAGAGAGGGCTGCCACCAAGCTGAAGTTCTTGATGAACTTGCGGTAAAAGTTTGTGAAGCCCAGGAAACGCTGAACTTCCTTAACGGATTTGGGGGTGGGCCAATCCGCTACCGCCCTACCTTCCTGGGGTCCATTTGGACTCGACCGGGTTCCACTACAAATCCCAGGAATTGTACTCGGGATGAATGGAATTCACATTTTTCCGGCTAACGTACAGATGGCTGTCCAGGAGGCGTTTGAGTACTTGTCTGACATGCTTAGTGTGTTCTTGAAGGGAGCTCGAAAAGATGAGGATGTCATCCAAGTAAACGAACACAAATATGTTAAGCATATCCCTAAGCACATCGTTTATGAGCGCTTGGAACACCGCTGGGGCGTTGGTCAGGCCGAAGGGCATCACCAAGTATTCATAGTGACCAGTAGGCGTGTTGAAAGCGGTCTTCCACTCGTCACCAGGTCTGATCCGCACAAGATGGTATGCGTTCCGCAGGTCAAGCTTAGTGAAAACAACTGCTTCCTGGAGCAGCTCGAAGGCTGTGGCCATAAGGGGTAGCGGGTAACGGTTACGGACGGTTATGGCATTGAGTCCCCGGTAGTCGATGCAAGGACGTAATCCACCATCTTTCTTGGCCACAAAGAAAAACCCCTGCTCCCGCCGGGGAGGTGGATGGACGCATGAGGCCTGCTTCCAGAGCGTCCTTGATGTAGGTATCCATAGCAGCTCGTTCGGGTGGAGATAGGGAAAAGATCCGACCCCTGGAGGGCAAGTGCCCGGAAACAGGTTGATGGGGCAATCGTAAGGTCTATGGGGTGGTAGCATGGTGGCCCTCTGTTTGCTAAACACCAGTTTGAGGTCATGGTAACACTCGGGAACTCGGGTCAGGTCGATGGATTCTAAAGACTCGGGAGTAGAACTCGGGGAATTCTGGAAAATACAAGTAGCTTGGCACGTAGGACCCCACTGCTTGATAGTGCCCACAGACCAGTCGATGTGAGGGTTATGGCTGTGAAGCCAGGGGTATCCAAGGACGAGAGGGAACTCGGAACAGGAGATCAAATGAAAGTTCATCAATTCCTGGTGTTGTGAAACTGAAAGTCGCAAGGAGGTAGTGACATGAGTGACAAGTCCAGATCCCAAAGGGCTTCCATCCAATGTAGTAACCCTCATGGGGTCACTTAGAGGTTCAGAGGGAACGCCATTTCTCCTTCGCCCAGACACCATCCATGAAGTTACCTGCGGCTCCAGAGTCTACCAAGGCTTGAAGCTTGTGGTTGTCCCAGGAGAGGGTGACTGGAATGAGCAGACGGGAGTTGGACGGATGGGAGGAGGTTATGTTTCCCGTTACAGTTCCCCCGGTCTGTACGGGACAGAGCGTTTCCCTGGAGCCCGGGGCACGTGGAACGGAAATGGCCCGGTTTGCCGCAATATAGACAGCGTCGCTCCCTCATCCGGCGGTCTCTCTCAGCCTGGGAGATGCGTCCAATCTGCATGGGTTCCGATGGAGCCAGCGAGGATAAAGGTGGGGACTCAGAGCTGGGACTGATAGGGGCTAGAGGTCTACGGTTGAGTTCTCTCTCTCTCAGACGCTGGTCAATGCGTGAGGCCAACTTGATCAGGGACTCGAGATTGTCCGGTGGTTCCCGAGTGGCCAGTTCATCTTGGATAGTGTCGGAAAGGCCTTTCAGAAAGCACACCGTGAGCGCCTCGTTGTTCCAGCCACTTGCTGCTGCCACCGTGCGGAACTGGATGGCATAGTCCGTCACGCTGCGCCAACCTTGGTGGAGAGTCAGGAGCTGTTTGGCTGAGTCAGAACCACTGCTTGGGCCTTGAAACACTCGTTTGAATTGCTCAGCAAAGGCAGAGTAGCTGGCACAGCAGGAACTATGGGCATCCCACACAGCAGTAGCCCAGGCCAGGGCTTTTTCCGACAGCAGGGTGATGATATAAGCGATCTTAGACCGGTCGGTGGGAAACGACGAGGGTTGTAGCTCAAAGGAGAGAGAACATTGGGTGAGAAACCCTTTACAAGCACTTGGATCACCTGAGAACCGTTGGGGAGGTGGAAGACGAGGTTCAGCCAGGGGGTTAACTGCCATGGGTACGTGCATCTGAGGTACTGGGACGGGAACTGTTGCCGGGGTAAGACGATCAGATATTTGCTTAATGGAAGTCAGCATCTCCGACAGAAGATGAGAATGTCTAGCCATTAAGGCCTCTTGCTGAACCAGGGCGGCTTCGTGGCGTTGGACAGTCTCCTGGTGGTGGAACAGCATGGCAAAAGGTCCTGGGAACTGGCTGCCTCTGGGTTCATTTTTGGCTCTGTGTTTCTGTCAGGACCCGGTTACGAACCTGGGTCTCCGGAGTGAGAAACAGTCACTTAACCAACTGAGCCACGAATAGTCAGCAGAACCCAGAAGATGAGGCAGACACAGCAGTACTTAAGACGGTGTATTTAATAAAGTAAAAAGGAGAAGTCCTTCAATACAAAAAATGGCAAATCCAAAAGGTGGTAGGAATAGCACAAAAAGGCCTCAAGAGATACTCAAAAATAAAAACAGAATTCCACAAGAGCATCCACCGGAATCGACAAGAATACACAGAACACTAGGGCTGGGTGCTAACATACAAACACAGAGCACAGAACTGAGGGAAACTAAGGGTTTAAATACAATCAGGGGATAACGAGGCACAGGTGCAAATAATAATGGGGAACAAGGGAAAAACATGAGGTCAAAAAGCACAATGGGGGCATCTAGTGACCAAAACCCGGAACAACCCTGGCCAAATCCTGACAGTTCCTAAATATGCTGAGCGCTTGTTAGCTGCTTTTCCTTCACTCAGCGGTTCAACTCATTCCAAACCATCTCAAATGGGTGATTGTGGAGGACAGGTCATCTGATGCAGCACTTCATCACTCACCTTCTTGGTCAAATAGCCTAATGTTCGCCTAATGTTGTGTCT
>NW_027003439.1:0-5388 GCF_036934945.1 Oncorhynchus masou masou
TGTCAGGACCCAGTTACGAACCTGGTCTCTGAGTGAGAAACAGTCACTTAACCAACTGAGCCACGAATAGTCAGCAGAACCCAGAAGATGGCAGACACAGCAGTACTCTAAGACGGTGTTTGAGATGTGTAGCAAAAGGTGATAGTTCCTTGGGCTGCAAAAATGGCAAATCCAAAAAGGAATGTGGTGAGGAATAGGCACGTAAGTTCCTCAAGAGACACTCAAATAACAAACAGAATTCCACGAGAGCGTCCACCGGAATCGGACGTGGAAAACACAGAACACTAGGGCTGGGTGCTAACATACAAACACAGAGCACAGAACTGAGGGAAACTGGAGGCTTAAATACAATCAGGGGAAAAGAGTGTGCACAGGTGCAAATAATAATGGAGAACAAGGGAAAAAACATAAGGTCAAAAAGCACAATGGGGGCATCTAGTGACCAACCCGGAACAACTCCTTGGCCAAATCCTAGACAGAATCTCCCCTAGGAACGGCTCCTGACGCTCCTACCAGCTCTCTCAGGGTGGAGGGCCCTGAACTGACGAATGAGGTCAGGGTCCAGGATGTCTTTGGCAGGAACTCCAGGAGCGCCCTCGGGACCGTAGCCTTCCCAGTCCACCAGATACTGCCAGGACCGCTGCACCCGGGCGGGAATCCAGTATCCGATGGACGGTATAAGCGGCTGGCCTCCAATGACACGAGGCGGGAGGGGGAGGTCTGTCTGCCGGGACAAGGGGAGAAAAACAACAGGTTTTAACAATGAAATGTGAAATGTGGGATTAATCTTAAGGGATCTGGGTAAGTGTAGGCGATAAAGAAACTGGGTTAACTCTCCTGGCAACCTTGAAGGGACCGATGTATTTTTGGGACAGCTTCGAGACTCCACCCGTAGAGGTAAGTCTCTTGTGGAGAGCCAGACTCTCTGGCCGGGGCGCAGGGTAGCCCGGACGGCGACGTCTGTTGGCTTGTTGCTGGTACCTCTGTGAGGAACGCATAAGATTAAGACGGGTCTTCCTCCACATAAGCCGACAGCGTCTGACGAACTTCAAGGCTGAAGGCACTCTGACTTCTGCCTCCTGGGTCCGGGAACAATGGAGGAGCATAGCCAAACTGACACTGTGCGGGGACATACCAGTGGAGGGAGGTGAGCGCAAGGTGTTGTGCGCGTATTCGGCCCAAACAATAAAGGATGACCATGTGGGACGGGTTGTCACGAGTCATACATCGGAGGGTGGTTTCCAGCCCTTGATTCATCCTCTGTTTGGCCGTTGACTCCGGATGGTACCCTGAAGATAGACTGGCAGAAGCCCCCATGAGTTGGCAGAAGGCCTTCCAAAACCTTGAGGCGAACTGGGACCTCTGTCAGAAACCATATCTTGAGGAATGCCTTAAGACTCGGAACACATGATTAATTACCAACTCAGCCGTTTCCTTGGCAGAAGGCAACTTAGTCAGAGGGACGAACCTGGCCGCCTTGAAAACCTGTCGATTATGACTAGATAGTAGTATTGCCATGGGATGGAGGAAGTCCAGTAATAAAGTCCAATGAGATACGGGACCAGGGGTCTGTGGGGAACAGGTAAAGGGTGAAGGAGTCCTTGAGGGCGGAGGTGAGAAGATTTGCCCTGGCAGCACACGGGACAGGCATTGACGAAAGTGGCAACGTTCTCTCTTATGGTAGGCCACCAGAACTTACGCTGGATGAACCCAAGTGTGCTACCTACGCCCGGATGACAGGTGAGGCGAGAGGAGTGCCCCCACAGAAGGACCTGAGTCCTCACTGCCTTGGGGACAAACAACTGATTGGCAGGACCTCCTTCGGGTCCGGGTTCGCTTGCTGCAAGGAGCATCGCACCACGGTATCCCTAACTGCCACGAGATCGGAGCCACAATCTTAGCAGCAGGAAGGACAGGCATGTCCGTGTCATCTCGAATGGCAGGAGCGTAGACTCCGGGACAGGCATCCGGTTTGAGATTCTTCTGCCCGGCCGATAGGTGGAGATAAACTGGAATCGATTGAAGACACAGAGACCATCTAGCTGGGCTCATGAGTCCAACCCGCTCGCTCTGCTAGGACACAACTCCGAGACGCGTGGTCCGTAGCGCACTGGAAACGGGTGAGAAGTTTCTCCTCGAGCCAATGTCTCCATTCCTTCAATGCCATCTGAACTCGCTAGGAGTTCACGATCCCCACATCGTAGTTCCCTCAGTCGGGGTAAGCCGTGTGAGAAGAAAGCGCACGGATGAAGCTTCTTGTCTTCACCCCTCTGAGACAGGACAGCTCCAACACCAACCTCTGATGCGTCTACCTCCACCACAAATGGTTCATCCGTAGTCGGATAAGTAATCCTTCACCACCCCCTAATGATTTAGATGCACTATTGTAAAGTGGCTGTTCCACTGATGTCAGGAAGGTGAATTCACCAATTTGTAAGTCGCTCTGATAAGAGCGTCTGCTAAATGACTTAAATGTAAATGTAATGTAGTATCAGGATGGGAGCAGAGAGAACGCGCTGCTTGAGTCCTGGAAGGCCGTCTCAGCTTCTCTTCCCCACAAAAACCTTGCATTGCCACCCTTGGTTAAAGCTGAGAGAGGGGCTGCCACCAAGCTGAAGTTCTTGATGAACTTGCGGTAAAAGTTTGTGAAGCCCAGGAAACGCTGAACTTCCTTAACGGATTTGGGGTGGGCCAATCCGCTACCGCCCCTACCTTCCTGGGGTCCATTTGGACTCGACCGGGTTCCACTACAAATCCCAGGAATTGTACTCGGGATGAATGGAATTCACATTTTTCCGGCTTAACGTACAGATGGCTGTCCAGGAGGCGTTTGAGTACTTGTCTGACATGCTTAGTGTGTTCTTGAAGGGAGCTCGAGAAGATGAGGATGTCATCCAAGTAAACGAACACAAATATGTTAAGCATATCCCTAAGCACATCGTTTATGAGCGCTTGGAACACCGCTGGGCGTTGGTCAGGCCGAAGGGCATCACCAAGTATTCATAGTGACCAGTAGGCGTGTTGAAAGCGGTCTTCCACTCGTCACCAGGTCTGATCCGCACAAGATGGTATGCGTTCCGCAGGTCAAGCTTAGTGAAAACAACTGCTTCCTGGAGCAGCTCGAAGGCTGTGGCCATAAGGGGTAGCGGGTAACGGTTACGGACGGTTATGGCATTGAGTCCCCGGTAGTCGATGCAAGGACGTAATCCACCGTCTTTCTTGGCCACAAAGAAAAACCCTGCTCCCGCTCGGGGAGGTGGATGGACGCATGAGGCCTGCTTCCAGAGCGTCCTTGATGTAGGTATCCATAGCAGCTCGTTCGGGTGGAGATAGGGAAAAGATCCGACCCCTGGGGGCAAGTGCCCGGAAACAGGTCGATGGGGCAATCGTAAGGTCTATGGGGTGGTAGCATGGTGGCCCTCTGTTTGCTAAACACCAGTTTGAGGTCATGGTAACACTCGGAACTCGGGTCAGGTCGATGGATTCTAAAGACTCGGGAGTAGAACTCGGGGAATTCTGGAAAATACAAGTAGCTTGGCACGTAGGACCCCACTGCTTGATAGTGCCCACAGACCAGTCGATGTGAGGGTTATGGCTGTGAAGCCAGGGGTATCCAAGGACGAGAGGGAACTCGGAACAGGAGATCAAATGAAAGTTCATCAATTCCTGGTGTTGTGAAACTGAAAGTCGCAAGGAGGTAGTGACATGAGTGACAAGTCCAGATCCCAAAGGGCTTCCATCCAATGTAGTGACCCTCATGGGTTCACTTAGAGGTTCAGAGGGAACGCCATTCTCCTTCGCCCAGACACCATCCATGAAGTTACCTGCGGCTCCAGAGTCTACCAAGGCTTGAAGGTGAAGCTTGTGGTTGTCCCAGGAGAGGGTGACTGGAATGAGCAGACGGGAGTTGGACGGATGGGAGGAGGTTATGTTTCCCCGTTACAGTTCCCCCGGTCTGTACGGGACAGAGCGTTTCCCTGGAGCCCGGGACACGTGGAACGGAAATGGCCCGGTTTGCCGCAATATAGACAGCGTCGCTCCTCATCCGGCGGTCTCTCTCAGCCTGGGAGATGCGTCCAATCTGCATGGGTTCCGATGGAGCCAGCGAGGATAAAGGTGGGGACTCGGAGCTGGGACTGATAGGGGCTAGAGGTCTACGGTTGAGTTCTCTCTCTCAGACGCTGGTCAATGCGTGAGGCCAACTTGATCAGGACTCGAGATTGTCCGGTGGTTCCCGAGTGGCCAGTTCATCTTGGATAGTGTCGGAAAGGCCTTTCAGAAAGCACACCGTGAGCGCTCGTTGTTCCAGCCACTTGCTGCTGCCACCGTGCGGAACTGGATGGCATAGTCCGTCACGCTGCGCCAACCTTGGTGGAGAGTCAGGAGCTGTTTGGCTGAGTCAGAACCACTGCTTGGGCCTTGAAACACTCGTTTGAATTCCTCAGCAAAGGCAGAGTAGCTGGCACAGCAGGAACTATGGGCATCCCACACAGCAGTAGCCCAGGCCAGGGCTTTTTCCGACAGCAGGGTGATGATATAAGCGATCTTAGACCGGTCGGTGGGAAACGACGAGGGTTGTAGCTCAAAGGAGAGAGAACATTGGGTGAGAAACCCTTTACAAGCACTTGGATCACCTGAGAACCGTTGGGGAGGTGGAAGACGAGGTTCAGCCAGGGGGTTAACTGCCATGGGTACGTGAATCTGAGGTACTGGGACGGGAACTGTTGCCGGGGTAAGACGATCAGATATTTGCTTAATGGAAGTCAGCATCTCCGACAGAAGATGAGAATGTCTAGCCATTAAGGCCTCTTGCTGAACCAGGGCGGCTTCGTGGGCGTTGGACAGTCTCCTGGTGGTGGGACAGCATGGCAAAAGGTCCTGGGAACTGGCTGCCTCTGGGTTCATTTTTGGCTCTGTGTTTCTGTCAGGACCCGGTTACGAACCTGGGTCTCCGGAGTGAGAAACAGTCACTTAACCAACTGAGCCACGAATAGTCAGCAGAACCCAGAAGATGAGGCAGACACAGCAGTACTTAAGACGGTGTATTTAATAAAGTAAAAAGGAGAAGTCCTTAAATACAAAAATGGCAAATCCAAAAGGTGGTAGGAATAGCACAAAAAAGCCTCAAGAGACACTCAAAAACAAAAACAGAATTCCACAAGAGCATCCACCGGAATCGACAGGAAAACACAGAACACTAGGGCTGGGTGCTAACATACAAACACAGAGCACAGAACTGAGGGAAACTAAGGGTTTAAATACAATCAGGGGAAAACGAGGTACAGGTGCAAATAATAATGGGGAACAAGGGAAAAAACATAAGGTCAAAAAGCACAATGGGGGCATCTAGTGACCAAAACCCGGAACAACCCTGGCCAAATCCTGACA
>NW_027003440.1:0-5388 GCF_036934945.1 Oncorhynchus masou masou
CACACACACACACACACACACACACACACACACACACACACACACACACACACACACACACACACACACACACACACACACACACACACACACACACACACACACACACACACACACACACACACACACACACACACACACAGTTAGAGGGGCCAACGAATGTTAAAAAAAAAAACTACATCAGGAAACAAGAGGAGGTCTGTACAACAGCTGGGAGGGAGTAGAGAGAAAACAGCAGGAACAAGAGAAGGATAGAGGGAGGGAGGGACAGAGGGGGAGGGAGGGAGGGATAGAGGGAGGGAGGGAGGGATGCTGTGAAACAACAAAATGCAGGAGGAAGCGCGGGGATCAAATATGAAGGATTGTGGGCGTAACATAACATAACATAACCGCTCTCTCCCCGGTGATTAAATGGTCATGTGGTCCATGCATTTTTGTCCAAGCACACCGGTTCATTAAATTGTTTGACTAAATGGAATAGGTAAATAATAAATAAAAATATATCCCATTTAGCAGACGCTTTGTCCAAGCGACTTACAAGTCGGCTGGGGCCACTACTTTTACATAGGCCCCAGCGGGTCGAACCCACGACGCTGCATTGCAGCGCATGCTCTCCGACTGAGCCACACAGGACCCAAGTAGGACCCAGGTAGATCACAAGTGGGCTAAAAGGAGACTAAATGTAATAGGTAGATCACAAGTGGGCTGGGCATCAGATTCCTTGGCCTACTGGAGGTAAGGTGCTACTACTGAGGTAAGGTGCTACTACTGAGGTAAGGTGCTACTCCTGGGAGGTAAGGTGCTACGGCTGGAGGTGGGGTGCTACTACTGAGGTGGTGCTACTCACTGAGGTGGGTGCTGCTCACTGGAGGTAAGGTGCTACTACTGAGGTAAGGTGCTACTACTGAGGTAAGGTGCTACTACTGAGGTAAGGTGCTACTACTGAGGTAAGGTGCTACTACTGAGGCAAGGTGCTACTACTGAGGTAAGGTGCTACTACTGAGGTAAGGTGCTACTACTGAGGTAAGGTGCTACTACTGAGGTAAGGTGCTACTACTGAGGTATAGAGTGCTACTACTGAGGTAAGGTGCTACTACTGAGGTGAAGGTGCTACTACTGAGGTAAGGTGCTACTACTGAGGTAAGGTGCTACTACTGAGGTAAGGTGCTACTCCTGAGGTAAGGTGCTACTACTGAGGTGGTGCTACTACTTGGAGGTAAGGTGCTACTACTGAGGTAAGTGCTACTACTGGAGGTAAGGTGCTACTACTGAGGTAAGGTGCTACTCCTGAGAGTGGTGCACACTGGAGGTAAGGTGCTACTAATGAGGTAAGGTGCTACTACTGAGGAGTGCTACTACTGAGGTGTGCTACAACTGAGGTAAGGTGCTACTACTGAGGTAAGGTGCTACTACTGAGGTAAGGTGCTACTACTGAGGTAAGGTGCTACTACCGAGGTAAGGTGCTACTACTGAGGTAAGGTGCTACTACTGAGGTAAGGTGCTACTACTGAGGTAAGGTGCTACTACCGAGGTAAGGTGCTACTACTGAGGTAAAGGTGCTGTTGCTACTCCTTCAGCCACAGGTTCTAAGAGAAATTAAAACTGAGTAACAAAGCTTGTGGGAACCGTCCAGCATGCAAGTGGACAGAAAGGCTGTTTCACAGGGACAGATAAGGCAGGTGCACCACGTGTGGTGAACAGAAAACAATGGCAGTCTCGTCAGGGGGCGGGCAGCGTGCTGAGCGCTGTGTAGACCCTGATAAGGCCACAATGGGCCTGCTCAGGTAGAACCAGCACCTCGTTTGTCATGTAGTGTGTGTGTGTGTGTGTGTGTGTGTGTGTGTGTATGTGTGTGTGTGTGTGTGTGTATGTGTGTGTGTGTGTGTGTGTGTGTGTGTGTGTGTGTGTGTGTGTGTGTGTGTGTGTTGTTGAAGTGTGTGTTCGGGGGTATATGGTCAGGGGAAGTGTGGCCAGAGCTTGAAGTCCCATCGGCATCCATGAGCAAGTGACCGTGTGTTTGTATGTGTGTGTGTGTGTGTGTGTGTGTGTGTATGTGTGTGTGTGTGTGTGTACGTGTGTGTGTGTGTGTGTGTGTATGTGTGTGTGTGTGTATGTGTATGTGTGTGTGTGTAGGTGTGTGTGTGTGTGTGTGTGTGTGTGTGTGTGTGTGTGTGTGTGTGTGTGTTCCTGAAAAAGCCAAGCAGCTGGCAAGATATACTTGTTGTTGTCAGCCACTATGCAGCTGGGTGGTGTGGTGGAGACAGTGCTTTCAAATGTTAAGGCATCTGGACCTCTGAGTTATTTAAGCCTCATGCAGATTCTTGACAATGTTGTGATCATTCCGTTAACCAACAGCAATCCTTCTAAGTACATGAATTTCCAATCCCCAAACGGCGACTCATTTCTGCACTTGACTGTCCTCTGAACAGATACATTCAACATCTACAGGGAAATATCGTCCATCTCAGTGTCAACGCAACGACCTAGTGAAGGGCCCATTTCCTCTCCACTCAGTCACTCTGTAACTACAGTTAGTGGAAGTGTCTTCATCCATCTCCCTCAAAGGTGTCTTTTCTCACTGTGTGACATCTCCTAGCAGAAGAGTGTGTGTGTGTGTGTGTGTGTGTGTGTGTGTGTGTGTGTGTGTGTGTGTGTGTGTGTGTGTGTGTGTGTGTGTGTACGTGTACGTGTGCGTGTGTGTGTGTGTGTGTGTGTGCGTGCGTGCGCGTGTGTGTGTGTGTGTGTGTGTGTGTGTGTGTGTGTGTGTGTGTGTGTGCATGTGCGTGTGTGTGTGTGTGTGCATGTGCGTGTGTGTGTGTGTGAACGATCGACTAGGAGACCAGGCTCTTCATCAGTCTGACATTTGACTGCCACGGCTGGTGTATGTAACGATAGTTTCCTGGTTTAGACCCCAGCGACAACACATCCCAAGGTAGATTAGACTCAGAACCCCCCCGGGGTGGATCCTCACAAATGTCACCGCCACAAAGCAATAAAACATTACCTTTGCAGAATTTACATGAGCAAATGTCAATAATTCACCAGCGTTTTGGGGAGAGATTAGGGGAGAGACAGAAGGGTGATGTCTGATTTCCACTAAATGAATCCTGGTGTGAAAACAGTGGGTGTTCTGAGAAGGTATATGTGCTGTAATGTGTATATGTGTTCTGTAATGTAAGGTGGGAGATATTTTGTGAGAACATATTTATTGCTCCTCTGTCATCACAAAATAATACGTGGGAGGGCAAAACTGGTTGCAATGATGTTATTCAGTCTTTTGTGCGTGAAGTCAGGTAGGTTCTACTCTGATTGGTCAGGTAGATTCTACTCTGATTGTCAGGTAGGTTGTATACTGATTGGTCAGGTAAGCTGTATACTGATTGGTCAGGTAGGTTGTATACTGATTGGTCAGGTAAGCTGTATACTGATTGGTCAGGTAGGTTGTATACTGATTGGTCAGCTAAGCTGTATACTGATTGTTCAGGTAGGTTGTATACTGATTGGTCAGGTATGTTGTATACTGATTGGTCAGGTAGGTTGTATACCGATTGGTCAGCTAAGCCGTATACTGATTGTTCAGGTAGGTTGTATACTGATTGGTCAGGTATGTTGTATACTGATTGGTCAGGTAGGTTGTATACCGATTGGTCAGCTAAGCTGTATACTGATTGTTCAGGTAGGTTGTATACTGATTGGTCAGGTATGTTGTATACTGATTGGTCAGGTAGGTTGTATACCGATTGGTCAGCTAAGCTGTATACTGATTGTTCAGGTAGGTTGTATACTGATTGGTCAGGTATGTTGTATACTGATTGGTCGGGTAGGTTGTATACCGATTGGTCAGCTAAGCTGTATACTGATTGTTCAGGTACGTTGTATACTGATTGGTCAGGTATGTTGTATACTGATTGGTCAGGTAGGTTGTATACCGATTGGTCAGCTAAGCTGTATACTGATTGTTCAGGTAGGTTGTACTCTGATTGGTCAGGTAGGTTGTATACTGATTGTTCAGGTACGTTGTATACTGATTGGTCAGGTATGTTGTATACTGATTGGTCAGGTAGGTTGTATACTGATTGGTCATGTAGGTTGTATACTGATTGTTCAGGTAGGTTGTACTCTGATTGGTCAGGTAGGTTGTATACTGATTGGTCAGGTATGTTGTATACTGATTGGTCAGGTAGGCTGTATGCTGATTGGTCAGGTAGGTTGTATACTGATTGGTCAGGTATGTTGTATACTGATTGTTCAGGTAGGTTGTATACTGATTGGTCAGGTATGTTGTATACTGATTGGTCGGGTAGGTTGTATACTGATTGGTCAGCTAAGCTGTATACCGATTGTTCAGGTACGTTGTATACTGATTGGTCAGGTATGTTGTATACTGATTGGTCGGGTAGGTTGTATACCGATTGGTCAGCTAAGCTGTATACTGATTGTTCAGGTACGTTGTATACTGATTGGTCAGGTAGGTTGTATACTGATTGGTCAGGTATGTTGTATACTGATTGTTCAGGTAGGTTGTATACTGATTGGTCAGGTATGTTGTATACTGATTGGTCAGGTAGGTTGTATACCGATTGGTCAGCTAAGCTGTATACTGATTGTTCAGGTAGGTTGTACTCTGATTGGTCAGGTAGGTTGTATACTGATTGGTCAGGTAGATTGTATACTGATTGGTCAGGTAGGTTGTATACTGATTGGTCAGGTAGACTGTATGCTGATTGGTCAGGTAGGCTGTATACTGATTGGTCAGGTAGGTTGTATACTGATTGTTCAGGTAGGTTGTACTCTGATTGGTCAGGTATGTTGTATACTGATTGGTCATGTAGGTTGTATACTGATTGTTCAGGTAGGTTGTACTCTGATTGGTCAGGTAGGTTGTATACTGATTGGTCAGGTATGTTGTATACTGATTGGTCAGGTAGGCTGTATGCTGATTGGTCAGGTAGGTTGTATACTGATTGGTCAGGTATGTTGTATACTGATTGTTCAGGTAGGTTGTATACTGATTGGTCAGGTATGTTGTATACTGATTGGTCGGGTAGGTTGTATACCGATTGGTCAGCTAAGCTGTATACTGATTGTTCAGGTACGTTGTATACTGATTGGTCAGGTATGTTGTATACTGATTGGTCGGGTAGGTTGTATACCGATTGGTCAGCTAAGCTGTATACTGATTGTTCAGGTACGTTGTATACTGATTGGTCAGGTAGGTTGTATACTGATTGGTCAGGTATGTTGTATACTGATTGTTCAGGTAGGTTGTATACTGATTGGTCAGGTATGTTGTATACTGATTGGTCAGGTAGGTTGTATACCGATTGGTCAGCTAAGCTGTATACTGATTGTTCAGGTAGGTTGTACTCTGATTGGTCAGGTAGGTTG